>NW_028222583.1:0-7526 GCF_056783735.1 Eptatretus burgeri | reverse complement strand
ATTGGCCTAAAACAAGCTTTTTTCACCAAACAAAAGCATTGTTCGTCTCAACTTTTTGTTCTGCATCACTATTCTGAAGCGAAAACGCATGATTTTATTGAAATAGTGAGTATTTTAGCTTCAAATTCGCAAAAATGCTCAAATTACCCGAAAACAAGCTTTTAAAACCAAACGAAAGCATTGTCTGACTCAACTTTTTGTTCTGCCTCACTATTCTGAAGCGAAAACGTGTGATTTCATTGAATAAGTGAGTATTTTAGCTTCAAATTCGCAAAACGCTGCATTTCACAGAAAGGACTTGTAAATACAAAAATGTCTCAAAATTGGCCTAAAACAAGCTTTTTTCACCAAACAAAAGCATTGTGCAACTCAACTTTTTGTTCTGCATCAATATTCTGAAGCGAAAACGCTGCATTTCACAGAAAGGACTTGTAAATGCAAAAATGTCTCAAATTGGCCTAAATCAAGCCCTTTTCCCCAAACAAAAGCATTGTCCGAATCAACTTTTTGTTCTGCATCACTATTCTGAAGCGAAAACGCATGATTTTATTGAAATAGTGAGTATTTTAGCTTCAAATTCGCAAAACGCTGCATTTCACAGAAAGGACTTGGAAACGCAAAAATGTCTCAAATTGGCCTAAAACAAGCTTTTTTTCACCAAACAAAGATATTGTCCGACCCAACTTTTTGTTCTGCATCACTATTCTACAGCGAAAACGTGTGAGTTCATTGAAGTAGTGAGTATTTGAGCTTCAAATTCACAAAAATGCTCAAATTACCCGAAAACAAGCTTTTTAAACCAAACGAAAGCATTGTCTGACTCAACTCTTTGTTCTGCATCACTATTCTGAAGTGAAAACGTGTGATTTCATTGAAATAGTGAGTATTTTAGCTTCAAATTCGCAAAACGCTGCATTTCACAGAAAGGACTTGTAAATACAAAAATGTCTCAAAATTGGCCTAAAACAAGATTTTTTCACCAAACAAAAGCATTGTGCAACTCACCTTTTGTTCTGCATCACTATTCTGATGCGAAAACGTGGCATTTCATTGAAATCGTGAGTATTTTCGCTTCATATTCGCAAAAATGCTCAAATTATACTAAAATAAGCTTTTTAAACCAAACAAAAGCATTGTCTGACTCAAGTTTTTGTTCTGCATCACTATTCTGAAGCGAAAACGTGTGATTTCCTTGAAGTAGTGAGTATTTTAGTTTCAAATTCGCAAAAATGCTCAAATTACCCTCAACAAGCTTTTTTTCACCAAACAAAGACATTGTCCGACCCAACTTTTTGTTCTGCATCACTATTCTGGAGCGAAAACGTGTGATTTCATTGAAATAGTGAGTATTTTAGCTTCAGATTCGTAAAAATGCTCAAATTACCCTAAAACAAGCTTTTAAAACCAAACGAAAGCATTGTTCGAATCAACTTTTTGTTCTGCATCACTATTCTGGAGCGAAAACGTGTGATTTTATTGAAATAGTGAGTATTTTAGCTTCAAAGTCGCAAAACGCTGCATTTCACAGAAAGGACTTGTTAACGCAAAAATGTCTCAAATTGGCCTAAAACAAGCTTTTTTTCACCAAACAAAGACATTGTCCGACCCAACTTTTTGTTCTGCATCACTATTCTACTGCGAAAACTTGTGATTTCATTGAAGTAGTGAGAATTTGAGCTTCAAATTCGCAAAATTGCTCAAATTACCCTAAAACAAGCTATTTAAACCAAACAAAGGCATTGTCTGACTCAACTTTTTGTTCTGCATCACTATTCTGGAGCGAAAACGTGTGATTTTATTGAAATAGTGAGTATTTTAGCTTCAAAGTCGCAAAACGCTGCATTTCACAGAAAGGACTTGTAAACACAAAAATGTTTCAAATTGGTCTAAAACAAGCTTTATTCACCAAGCAAAAGCATTGTCCGTCTCAACTTCTTGTTCTGCCTCACTATGCATCAAAAATGTCTCAAATTGGCCTAAAAGAAGCTTTTTTCACCAAACAAAGGCATTGTCTGACAACTTTTTGTTCTGCATCACTATTCTGAAGCGAAAACGTGTGATTTTATTGAAATTGTGAGTATTTTAGTTTCAAAGTCGCAAAACGCTGCATTTTATAGAAAGGACTTGTAAACACAAAAATATCTCAAATTGGCCTAAAACAAGCTTTTTTCACCAAACAAAAGCATTGTGCGACTCAACCTTTTGTTCTGCATCAATATTCTGAAGCAAAAACGCTGCCTTTCACAGAAAGGACTTGTAAACACAAAAATATCTCAAATTGGCCTAAAACAAGCTTTTTTCACCAAACAAAAGCATTGTTCGTCTCAACTTCTTGTTCTGCATCACTATTCTGAAGCGAAAATGTGTGATTTCATTGAAATAGTGAGTATTTTAGCTTCAAAGTCGCAAAACGCTGCATTTCACAGAAAGGACTTGCAAACGCATAAATGTCTCAAATTGGCCGAAAGCAAGCTTTTTGCACCAAACAAAGACATTGTCCGACCCAACTTTTTGTTCTGCATCACTATTCTACAGCGAAAACGTGTGATTTCATTGAAGTATTGAGTATTTGAGCTTCAAATTCGCAAAAATGCTCAAATTACCCGAAAACAAGCTTTTAAAACCAAACGAAAGCATTGTCTGACTCAACTTTTTGTTCTGCATCACTATTCTGAAGCGAAAACGTGTTATTTCATTGAAATAGTGAGTATTTTAGCTTGAAATTCGCAAAAATGCTCAAATTACCCTAAAACAAGCCTTTTAAACCAAACAAAAGCATTGTCTGACTCAACTTTTTGTTCTTCTTCACTATTCTGAAGCGAAAACGTATGATTTCATTGAAATAGTGAGTATTTTAGCTTCAAATTACCCTAAAACAAGCTTTTTAAACCAAACAAAAGCATTTTCTGACTCAACTTTTTGTTCTGCATCACTATTCTGAAGCGAAAACGTGTGATTTCATTGAAGTAGTGAGTGTTTTCACTTCAATTTCGCAAAATGCTGCATTTCACAGAAAGGACTTGTAAACGCAAAAATGTCTCAAATTGGCCTAACTCAAGCCCTTTTCACCAAACAAAAGCTTTGTCCGACCCAACTTTTTGTTCTGCATCACTATTCTACTGCGAAAACGTGTGATTTCATTGAAGTAGTGAGTATTTGAGCTTCAAATTCGCAAAAATGCTCAAATTACCCGAAAACAAGCTTTTTAAACCAAACGAAAGCATTGTCTGACTCAACTCTTTGATCTGCATCACTATTCTGAAGCGAAAACGTGTGATTTCATTGAATTAGTGAGTATTTTAGCTTCAAATTCGCAAAACGCTGCATTTCACAGAAAGGACTTGTAAATACAAAAATGTCTCAAAATTGGCCTAAAACAAGATTTTTTCACCAAACAAAAGCATTGTGCAACTCACCTTTTTGTTCTGCATCACTATTCTGATGCGAAAATGTGGCATTTCATTGAAATCGTGAGTATTTTCGCTTCATATTCGCAAAAATGCTCAAATTATACTAAAATAAGCTTTTTAAACCAAACAAAAGCATTGTCTGACTCAAGTTTTTGTTCTGCATCACTATTCTGAAGCGAAAACGTGTGATTTCCTTGAAGTAGTGAGTATTTTAGTTTCAAATTCGCAAAAATGCTCAAATTACCCTCAACAAGCTTTTTTTCACCAAACAAAGACATTGTCCGACCCAACTTTTTGTTCTGCATCACTATTCTGGAGCGAAAACGTGTGATTTCATTGAAATAGTGAGTATTTTAGCTTCAGATTCGTAAAAATGCTCAAATTACCCTAAAACAAGCTTTTAAAACCAAACGAAAGCATTGTTCGAATCAACTTTTTGTTCTGCATCACTATTCTGAAGCGAAAATGTGTGATTTCATTGAAATAGTGAGTATTTTCGCTTCAAAGTCGCAAAACGCTGCATTTCACAGAAAGGACTTGTTAACGCAAAAATGTCTCAAATTGGCCTAAAACAAGCTTTTTTTCACCAAACAAAGACATTGTCCGACCCAACTTTTTGTTCTGCATCACTATTCTACTGCGAAAACTTGTGATTTCATTGAAGTAGTGAGTATTTGAGCTTCAAATTCGCAAAATTGCTCAAATTACCCTAAAACAAGCTATTTAAACCAAACAAAGGCATTGTCTGACTCAACTTTTTGTTCTGCATCACTATTCTGAAGCGAAAACGTGTGATTTCATTGAAGTAGTGAGTGTTTTCACTTCAATTTCGCAAAATGCTGCATTTCACAGAAAGGACTTGTAAACGCAAAAATGTCTCAAATTGGCCTAACTCAAGCCCTTTTAACCAAACAAAAGCTTTGTCCGAATCAACTTTTTGTTCTGCATCACTATTCTGAAGCGAAAACGCATGATTTTATTGAAATAGTGAGTATTTTAGGTTCAAAGTCGCAATACGCTGCATTTCACAGAAAGGAATTGGAAACGCAAAAATGTCTCAAATTGGCCTAAAACAAGCTTTTTTTCACCAAACAAAGACATTGTCTGACCCATCTTTTTGTTCTGCATCACTATTCTACTGCGAAAACGTGTGATTTCATTGAAGTAGTGAGTATTTGAGCTTCAAATTCGCAAAAATGCTCAAATTACCCGAAAACAAGCTTTTTAAACCAAACGAAAGCATTGTCTGACTCAACTCTAAGTTCTGCATCACTATTCTGAAGCGAAAATGTGTGATTTCATTGAAATAGTGAGTATTTTAGCTTCAAATTCGCAAAACGCTGCATTTCACAGAAAGGACCTGGAAACGCAAAAATGTCTCAAAATTGGCCTAAAACAAGCTTTTTTCACCAAACAAAAGCATTGTGCAATTCAACTTTTTGGTCTGCATCAATATTCTGAAGCGAAAACGCTGCATTTCACAGAAAGGACCTGGAAACGCAAAAATGTCTCAAATTGGCCTAAAACAAGCTTTTTTTCACCAAACAAAGATATTGTCCGACCCAACTTTTTGTTCTGCATCACTATTCTGAAGCGAAAACGCATGATTTTATTGAAATAGTGAGTATTTTAGCTTCAAAGTCGCAAAACGCTGCATTTCACAGAAAGGACCTGGAAACGCAAAAATGTCTCAAATTGGCCTAAAACAAGCTTTTTTTCACCAAACAAAGATATTGTCCGACCCAACTTTTTGTTCTGCATCACTATTCTGAAGCGAAAACGTGTGATTTCATTGAATAAGTGAGTATTTTAGCTTCAAATTCGCAAAACGCTGCATTTCACAGAAAGGACTTGTAAATACAAAAATGTCTCAAAATTGGCCTAAAACAAGCTTTTTTCACCAAACAAAATCATTGTGCAACTCAACTTTTTGGTCTGCATCAATATTCTGAAGCGAAAACGCTGCATTTCACAGAAAGGACTTGTAAACACAAAAATGTTTCAAATTGGTCTAAAACAAGCTTTATTCACAAAGCAAAAGCATTGTCCGTCTCAACTTCTTGTTCTGCCTCACTATGCATCAAAAATGTCTCAAATTGGCCTAAAAGAAGCTTTTTTCACCAAACAAAGGCATTGTCTGACAACTTTTTGTTCTGCATCACTATTCTGAAGCGAAAACGTGTGATTTTATTGAAATTGTGAGTATTTTAGTTTCAAAGTCGCAAAACGCTGCATTTTATAGAAAGGACTTGTAAACACAAAAATATCTCAAATTGGCCTAAAACAAGCTTTTTTCACCAAACAAAAGCATTGTGCGACTCAACCTTTTGTTCTGCATCAATATTCTGAAGCAAAAACGCTGCCTTTCACAGAAAGGACTTGTAAACACAAAAATATCTCAAATTGGCCTAAAACAAGCTTTTTTCACCAAACAAAAGCATTGTTCGTCTCAACTTCTTGTTCTGCATCACTATTCTGAAGCGAAAACGCGTGATTTCATTGAAGTATTGAGTATTTGAGCTTCACATTCGCAAAAATGCTCAAATTACCCGAAAACAAGCTTTTAAAACCAAACGAAAGCATTGTCTGACTCAACTTTTTGTTCTGCATCACTATTCTGAAGCGAAAACTCGTGATTTTATTGACGTAGTGAGTATTTTAGCTTCAAAGTCGCAAAACGCTGCATTCCACAGAAAGGACTTGCAAACGCATAAATGTCTCAAATTGGCCGAAAGCAAGCTTTTTGCACCAAACAAAGACATTGTCCGACCCAACTTTTTGTTCTGCATCACTATTCTACAGCGAAAACGTGTGATTTCATTGAAGTATTGAGTATTTGAGCTTCAAATTCGCAAAAATGCTCAAATTACCCGAAAACAAGCTTTTAAAACCAAACGAAAGCATTGTCTGACTCAACTTTTTGTTCTGCATCACTATTCTGAAGCGAAAACGTGTTATTTCATTGAAATAGTGAGTATTTTAGCTTGAAATTCGCAAAAATGCTCAAATTACCCTAAAACAAGCCTTTTAAACCAAACAAAAGCATTGTCTGACTCAACTTTTTGTTCTGCATCACTATTCAGAAGCGAAAACGTGTGATTTCATTGAAATAGTGAGTATTTTAACTTCAAATTACCCTAAAACAAGCTTTTTTAAAAAAAACAAAAGCATTTTCTGACTCAACTTTTTGTTCTGCATCACTATTCTGAAGCGAAAACGTGTGATTTCATTGAAGTAGTGAGTGTTTTCACTTCAATTTCGCAAAATGCTGCATTTCACAGAAAGGACTTGTAAACGCAAAAATGTCTCAAATTGGCCTAAAACAAGCTTTTTTTAACCAAACAAAGACATTGTCCGAATCAACTTTTTGTTCTGCATCACTATTCTGAAGCGAAAACGCATGATTTTATTGAAATAGTGAGTATTTTAGGTTCAAAGTCGCAATACGCTGCATTTCACAGAAAGGAATTGGAAACGCAAAAATGTCTCAAATTGGCCGAAAGCAAGCTTTTTGCACCAAACAAAGACATTGTCCGACCCAACTTTTTGTTCTGCATCACTATTCTACAGCGAAAACGTGTGATTTCATTGAAGTATTGAGTATTTGAGCTTCACATTCGCAAAAATGCTCAAATTACCCGAAAACAAGCTTTTAAAACCAAACGAAAGCATTGTCTGACTCAACTTTTTGTTCTGCATCACTATTCTGAAGCGAAAACGTGTTATTTCATTGAAATAGTGAGTATTTTAGCTTGAAATTCGCAAACATGCTCAAATTACCCTAAATCAAGCCTTTTAAACCAAACAAAAGCATTGTCTGACTCAACTTTTTGTTCTGCATCACTATTCTGAAGCGAAAACGTGTGATTTCATTGAAATAGTGAGTATCTTAACTTCAAATTACCCTAAAACAAGCTTTTTTAAAAAAACAAAAGCATTTTCTGACTCAACTTTTTGTTCTGCATCACTATTCTGAAGCGAAAACGTGTGATTTCATTGAAGTAGTGAGTGTTTTCACTTCAATTTCGCAAAATGCTGCATTTCACAGAAAGGACTTGTAAACGCTAAAATGTCTCAAATTGGCCTAAAACAAGCTTTTTTTCACCAAACAAAGAC
>NW_028222582.1:15000-30000 GCF_056783735.1 Eptatretus burgeri | reverse complement strand
TATATGTATATATATATATATATATATATATATATATATATATATATATATATATATATATATGTATATATATATATATGTATATATATATATATATATATATATATATATATATATATATATATATATATCTATATACTATATATATATATATATATATATATATATATATATATATATATATATATATATGAGTAGGGTCAAAGAATACTGATTCTGGCTCACTTTATCCCCATGTAAATGAATGGGGGATTTTCAATGATTTATATTTTTTTTCCCTAAAAATAAATCCCCTTTTTATCCCAAAGGTATATTTATTTGTCTCCCCTTTTTAACTTGGAGGTTGGAACCTCATTGAATTGAACACCTGAGGGTTGAACAGCTCACTCATTGAACCTATAAAGATTTGTTCATTCTCAAATTCCTTCAATAGTTTAATTTTCTTTGCACAATAATCCCCATCTAAAATATTGACAAACAAAACATTTGAATCTTTATATTTTTTTTAAGATACCCCATTTGTGCCATTACGAAATGATAAACTTCTCTTAATGCTCTTGTTTGACCACCTCCTGAGCCACAGGTTATTTTTGTTAAGCCCACGCCCACTTTTCTTTAAGCCTGGCCCACTTTTTGTTAAGCCCCGCCCACTTTTCATAAGGTAATTTTTCTAAAAGCCCACGCCCACTTTTCCCTAAACTCCGCCCACTTTTGCTAAGCGCCACGCCCACTTTTCTACAGCTCCGCCCACTTTTGCTAAGCTCCGCCCACTTTTCATAAGGTATTTTTCTAAGCCACGCCCACTTTTCCCTAAGCCCGCCCACTTTTGCTAAGCTCCGCCCACTTTTCATAAGGTATTTTTTCTAAGCCACGCCCACTTTTCCTAAGCTCCGCCTACTTTTGCTAAGCCCCGCCCACTCTTACATCATTTCCAGTTCATCTCTGACTCACAAAGAAATCACTAGAAAATTACAGGATGTTATGGTTTTGAAAAATTTCCCAATGAAGGCTTGCCTAGAGCTTGCCCAGGGAATTTCAAAGGAAACCACACCCACCAGTCTTTCTCTATAAGAAAGGTTCAAACCCAGGCTCCATTTTAAACATTTGTTCTTGCTGGCAATGGTGTTCTGTGTGCTTGTCTCAAACTCTCTGTCTTCTATGGAACTAAACCTTCAAGTTGATGAACTGGATTCAAACCTCTTATCTATTGAGGTAAGATTTTTTATTTTCCTATTTTCAAACTTTGATTGAAGCATACTCATTTAATAATTAAATAACTTAATTAATACATTATTATTTTCTCTCACAGGAAATTGTATCTGAAAATACTGCTTTTGCTACAACTTGAGGGGGGAAATTGTTGGCTTGGTTGAAGACCTTGAGTGGGATGACTTTGGTGTTCCTTGGAACTCTCTGTCTTCTATGGAACTAAACCTTCAAGTTGATGAACTGGATTCAAACCTCTTATCTATTGAGGTAAGATTTTTTATTTTCCTATTTTCAAACTTTGATTGAAGCATACTCATTTAATAATTTAAATAACTTAATTAATACATTATTATTTTCTCTCACAGGAAATTGTGTCTGAAATACGAAATGAAAATACTGCTTTTGCTACAACTTGGGGTGAAATTGTTGGCTTGGTTGAAGACCTTATGAGCGACCAAGACCCACAGAACAGAGTTCGTCCTTGATGACCCAACCAAAGAGTTATACCTTGGAGACCAGCAAAATCCTGAAAAAGAGGTTTACAGCAATAGTACTCATTGTGAGTTATCAAGACAATACCCACTGAACAAGTTATACCTTGATGAGCCAGAATACAAGTTTTACCTTGGAGACTCACAAATTTTGAAAAAAATCAGTAAATGAGTTCTGCCTTGATGGTTTAAATAACTACCTTGGAGACTCAGGAAAAGGGTTCTGCCAAGATGGTTCTAAATATGGGGCCTACCTTGGAGACTCACAAATTTTGAAAAAATCAGTAAATGAGTTCTGCCTTGATGGTTTAAATAACTACCTTGGAGACTCAGGAAAAGGGTTCTGCCAAGATGGTTCTAAATATGGGGCCTACCTTGGAGACTCACAAATTTTGAAAAAATCAGTAAATGAGTTCTGCCTTGATGGTTTAAATAACTACCTTGGAGACTCAGGAAAAGGGTTCTGCCAAGATGGTTCTAAATATGGGGCCTACCTTGGAGACTCACAAATTTTGAAAAAATCAGTAAATGAGTTATCATTAAGAGACTTTGTAAGTTGGTTTTACTTTGAATACTTGAAATGTGGGTTCTGGATTGATAACTCACAATGTGATACATATCTTGGAAACTCAACCGGAATGTCGTTATACCTTGAAGACTTGGAAAGTTGGGTTTATGTTGGACACTTGAAACTTTTTTGGGGGCTTTTATTTATTTATTTATTTATTTATTATTATTATTATTTTATTTATTTATATTTTGGAGACTTTTGGAGTTGCTATCACTCTTTGGGATCTAAACCTATCGATGTAGTTCTTTGTCGGATGGTGCTTGATGGGAGCAAGATCAAGAAAGTTCTGGGAAGAAAGTGCAGGCTTACTCCCCCTTTCCTACGTCATCAAACCTGAAAGCCTTAAAAAGACAGAATTGAAGAAGAAAAAAAAACGTAAAATATATATATATATAGGTGGAAATCTCATTTTGAAAAAGACATTGTGTTGGGCGAGGATTGAGTTGGGGTTGAGATTTTGAATGTGAGGGTTGGGGTTGAGATTTTGAATGTGAGGGTTGGGACACACACACATACACATCAACAAACAAAAGTTAAGCCTTGACTATTCAGTTGAGGATTCTGTGTTTGGGGTTCACAGATCTAAGAACGTCCCCCTTGACACACATTATATACTGTTATACACCTCGGACTTGGCCCTCCGAGTGTCCACAACGGTGTATAGTAGGAGGGAGTGAAGCGCCAACCTATTGCTCCCATTACACACACACACACAAACAAAGTTAAGCCTTGACTATTCAGTTGAGGATTCTGTGTTTGGGGTTCACAGATCTAGAACGTCCCCCTTGACACACATTATATACTGTAATACACCTCGGACTTGTCCCTCTAGTGTCCACAAAGGTGTATTATCTGCTTAGTTTTGTCTTTTGTAATTCCTGTGAATAAAATGAACCTAAAATCTCTTCCCCTTCCAAATCATATATTTTATAAGTCCAAGGAACTGTATCTATTACATCAACAATTTTAAAAAGTTCTTTTCGTCCATCGTTCAGTAAAACCCTTTTCAAAATGAGATTTCCACCTATATATTCTTACGATATCACCAACTTTGAACTTAGGTTTTCTGACATTAATCTCTTTTTCATATTTTAATTTTGTAAATGTTTCTGATGGCTTCATATTCGTTGACGTGTGAATCGTGTCATTATACTTATCCACAATATCCTGAATAAAAGATGACCATTGTTGTGAACCGAGTTGTGTGAATTTTTTATATAGTCTCTCTTTTAAGGTGCGATTAAAACGTTCAACAACAACTGCCTTCCCTTCATTAAAGGTACTGTATAATGTAATACTGTTATTTTTTAGAAAATTCATAAATGTCTTGTTATAAAACTCTCTACCCTCATCAGTCCACAATTTCTTAGGTTTTCTCTTACTTTTATTAAATATCTGTTGAAAAGCTAACATAAGAGTATTACCTGTTTTTGTTTTTAAAAGGGACAACCCACGCATATCTACTCCTCAAATCAATAACGGTTAAAGCATACTTGTACCCCTTATCATTATTGAGTTCAATCAAATCAGCAGACCAGATATAATCAACTTCCTTGGAATAAACTTTCCTTCTCTGAAACTTTGTGAATATTGGTTTATGTAATTCATCAGCTAATTGCTCTTCAGTCTTAATGGCATCATTAGAGCCTATAAGTTTTTGAATTTCCAAGTCCAAGTTTCAATTTAGCACTAATCATCTTCTTCACGATGAACCTATCAACTTTTTCTCTCCAAGGTTGGATTTTGTATCAGAGACAAATTATATAACATTTCTCTATCGGCTTCATGCTTTTCTTCCAACGTTGTGGTATTCCCATAATCAATATCGTGTCTCATGCACACTTCATCAACTCTATTGATTGGTTTACTCCAGGATTTAGGATTGTCTGCCTCATCTAATCTTTTATCCAAGTTTGTGCCTGGACCACAGAAAGAATAACCTGGAAGATGTAATTCCCTGGTATTCCAGTAGTTGTAAATTTACTTCCTGATAAAAACTTTTGTATATCTCCTCCGAGTTTGTGTTTGGAGATAAATTGATTTTTTTTGAACCACACACCGAACATATACCTTTTTGTATAACCCTGTTATTTTTACTTTTAATATATGAAATATTTTTAGTATTAGTTTTCTTTTTACATTTGAGACAATAACTCATTTATTTATGAGAAAAATTTCTGCAGAGTGCAAAAACCTTTTTAGTTTCCAACATGCACATTTGAATCTTAATTTTTAAAACATAAAGAATCCTTAGAAATGCCTTCACTCTCTCCTCCATTTATTTAAGAAAAAACTTGAATTAAAATGAATAGCTTGACGATGCTAATAGTTTTGTTGAAAGTATTGCAAATAGACTTGTTAATTCTTTGTATTCCTTCCTGGTGGGTTGAGTTATTTTCTGTAATACCTCTATTCTTTTTGAATCTGACTGGTTTCCATACTATAATATTTATTTATTCTCTCTCTTTCCTCCCTCTCCCTCTCCTCCTTCTCCTTTTCCTCCTCTTCCCTCTCTTCTTCAACTCCTTCCTCATCCCTTACTATACTTGAATCGTTTACACCCCATAGAATATTATACATATATTCATCAGGATTTCTTGTTATTCCTGTATCCAAAATAATTTTTTACAACAGGATACCAATAAAATTTCTTTTGAATTTCTAAAAGAGCCTTACCTTTTCTTAACCTTATAATTTTTCATTATTTAACATTCTAATTAAATCTAAAGTTGTCGGTTTATCAACATCAGCATAATGCCAATCTTTTATTGAAAATACCTCATTCTTATGTTGTAGAACATATTTATTAAAATACCGAATACCCTTTTCTTGAAGGTATGCTTGGACACAGAAATGATAATTTTCTTGAAGCCTTCTTGCTGTCATTTATGTATTAGAAATATATGTTAGAATAATATTATGGCACGAAACACCTCCCCATCTTCCCATAGTTAAATCATTTTGTATTTCCTTACTTATTATATATAATCCTGTTTTTTCTGTTTTCATGAGATAAACAAGGGCAAAACCATTATTATATTTACCCTTATTAAATTCTTTTATTTGTTGTTTACTAATCGTGGCTCCACAAAACTCATTCTCGATACCAAGTGGATAATATTCTTCCTTACGAGACTGATTTAATTGTTCCAGGTCTTCGAGGTTAATTTTAAATGCCCAATTATACCTAAATCATTCATATCATACCCCCATTGTTCTATTCTCATACAAACGTCGCCCTTCTTTATAAAAATTTATTTTAATTCGAACTGTGAATTCTGTATGACCTGGAGATAATATCAACACTTCTGTATCTTTAGAATACACAGCCGTTTTATTTAAGTATATATATTGTGATAAATCGCTTAATCTCACCAAGTCATTCGCGTCAGTCGGGCTTGGATAATTTTTTAATTTATAAGCATTTTCATGTTAATATTTTTGTTTATATTATATTTATATCGTTCAGCCTGTGCCTTTGTGTAATAATTTGATAAATCAATATCCAGTTCTTGAGATACACCAAAGATAGAACCATCTTTACCAACATAAGTCATTTATATTAGATTAAAAATAATATCATAAAATTTTTTATTTTTGTTGAGTTGAAATAACACATATAGACATAATTGACCACAACACTTGGAATTTAATTCTTGGACTTGAAATGTTTGATAAACACCATTCTGTAAGAATTTTATAACTTCAACAGGTGGTGGAAGACCAAAACTATCAAAATAATATTTGTCTTGACTATTAAAAATACAAACCCAATGAGAACCGTTCCCATCATTATCTTCTAAGTTCATAATAATATTCTTTGTATGTTTCGACACATTTGTTAATTCATCTCTCATACAAATAACCACATTATGAATTTTTAATTTCTTACAATATTTGACAAGTTGTAAATTTGATGTTGTATTCTTTCCAAATTCTTTCAACCACTCATCAATGCTCATTTATTTATTAGAAAGATATAATCCATTACCTCTTTTCGTTAATTTTACACCTGCTTGTGCTATAGAAGAAAGCATATCTCCAACTAACAATCTCGCTTTATCAGGCAGACCTTCAAGTTTTTCAGCAAAATCTACAATTACACCACTTCCACTAATTTGTTTCTCCAACTCTTTGTTATGTCTTTCCAATTCTTTTTGAGCCTGGAGTTGAGCCTTCCTTTCGTTGGCAGTTTTGACCGCTGTTGAAATACCACCCGTCAATGCTCCAACCGCACTTAAACCAGCAAATAAAGGGAATTAGAAATGGGAGAAATCCTCCACTCGTCTCTCTTATTGAATATTTTTTAACATTGGTTTTGTCATTTTAATTTTAAGTGAGCCAGTGTCATTCAAGATTTTAACCTGTTCTCTTGTGAGCAAAACATCAATTCTTACTGCTCCTTTTCTCTGAATTGTATTAACGTTAATCGTACAAGGCTTTTGATTTTGAACACAAGATGATAGTTTATGAAGATTGATTTGATTAACATATACCCCAGTTGGTACTTTGCCACTCATTTATTTAACAAAAAATTATGTGAGACTAATCATCACACCATTATCTGTATTAATCTGCAATTCTGTTTCTTCCAAAAGCAAACAATATGTATCAACTTCTTCACTCTCTCCTCTTTCAATGTATAGGGAAGTATCCACTCGATTAGACTTTATAGTTTCTTTTTGAGCGCTCAGGTCAAGCGTATAGATTGTATACAAACTTTTAAATGCTGTCATATCCAAAATAGGTTCTTTATTTCCATTACTTTCACACACCTTTTGGTAAGACTTGTATGCTTCAGCAAAATCATTTTTTTCCCAATTAATTTCCAATCTATCTCGTGGATAAAATGTTCCATCTAGAGAAAGCGAAGTTGTTTCACCTTAGCATTATCACTCAATGCATTATTCTTATCAGTCGCAGTATCACCATCTGGCTTTTTTAAAAATCATCCACAGATATCGTGGCTTTCCTTCCAGAACACCCAAATTCCACGTGTAAGTAGTTTGATTGAGTTTAACGTGTTGACATCTTCTTTTGAGGTATGATACACTGAGTGGTTTCTTTGAGTTAAGTCTTCGATTCAACATCTCTTCTGTTTTAAGATTAGGAGTATATTCACTGATATACCAACTCATCTCCTCAATTACAAATTTATTCTGATCACCAAAAGCATTACCAACACCAAAAAGCAATCTATTTTCATTATCATTCCTTTGTAGTTGAAATCTAATTTTAAGACCATACAGAACTTTATCATAATCACAAAATCCAAATATACCTTTAAGAGGAACTGCCACAGTAAAACTATTTTCTGCTTTTGTATCATCATTATACATTCCTTTCCTTTGAATATATCCAGGGTCTGTGTTTGTTCCGTTTGACATATCAGGAATAAAACCTTCGACAGACCCCTTTCCCATTCTATCACTGAATGTATAGAGTGTAAATTTCATCATTTCAGATACAGCAGAGACATAATCAACCGCTTCAACTTCTTGTGTTCCAATATACAATCGCACACTATCAAACATTTTTCAGAAGAAATCATTTACAAGTGCACCGTTTGTGTTATTCCCACCCTTAGTGAATTTAAATTTACACAACAAGAAACTTTCGGAGAGATTCAAATAGGTTTGTTGATTATTTATTTCAAAACTTTTTGTACCATTTGTATTCCAGTCTGTTCCAGTTATTGCATTTACCTTGAAGTAATCTTCTTTTTTAGTGGAGTTTGAGATAATAATAGCATCATCCAAATCATAGATACTATCAATTGCTTCCATACTTGTATTTATTTAGGAAAAAAGATGTTAAAACTTTTGAAACCCTGATCCAAGTATTTGAATTATTTTCTGTCGTTCTTGGGGGGACAACTGAGTTTTACCTTTCTTAATTTCTTTTATTGCTTGTAATTTATGAGATTCTTTCTGAGCATCTTTTATACTCTTTACAGCACCTGCTACATTTCCCACAGCAGAAGCAGTTGAACCAATTAGGTCTTTATGTTTAAGAATAGTTGAACCAATACCCATGAGAGTATCAATTATCCCATCTCCTCTAAATTGATGTCCAACACCCCTTTGTCTCTTAGGTTTATAGTATCCTCTACCAAGATACATACCTTCACCCTTGTAGTACGGGGGAAAGGAACATCCCATCCCCTGTAATTATTTTATATTTTCCCAACTCGTGCTTCCTCACCCAATAACCATCGTATTTATTTATTGAAAAACTTCACGTAGGTGAATTCTGATGGATATAACTTCTCCATTAAAAGAGATCACACGATTATCTTGGTCGGTTATCCTAAAATTTACTCTGTGTATGGTTTTCCTGACACAGGTAGATAAACCAATAAATTTTTAGGCTCCATATTGAATTTATAACCAATTGGGGTTGAGTATGCGCTGAATGAAAATATTGTATTTGTTTTTAATCCATCATTATAAGCACCATCAATCAAATCACAGTGAATTAACACCGAATTTATTCCTGAGGATATTTGAATGACATTATCACTCTCTCACGTCCCTTTAGTTACAATCTTGTTTGAGGAGAAACCTAATAACTCTCTAAATGAATTATCAAATGTGAAATCAATCTTGTAGTTATTTTTAACTTTAATCGTTGATTTTGAAGTATGTTTTTGAATGTTTATAATAGTATTTTTTGGTTCATCACCCTGTTCTTTCATAAGGCGATCAATTTCGGAAGATATTTGAGAAATCTCGTATGCTCAGTGAGACTGTTATCGTTTTGTATCCACTTCCCGGATTATAACTAAACTTGTCATTTTTCTCGGTTATATTAAATAAGGTATTATAAGTCTCCATGGACAATAAAGATGCCTCATATTCTTTTGTTGTGTCAAGTTGTAGTGGGTATGGGAATGAAGATGTGTGGTCGCTTGTTGTGAAATTAAAACTCAGGATTGTGCTTCTCATCTTATTTAATATGAGATAAAATGTCTTTATATTGAGATTTATTAATTATTTTCATGTTCATCAACTGGTCTAAAATGGCTGATGCTTCATTAAAACAATTGTTATTTCCAACCTTCTTACTCCTCAACAACAAGAACAGTCCTATTAACTAATTGCGATGGGTCATTTGGAAGAAAACTAATACCTGAACCAAGGATACTTAAAGCCTGAATAATGTGTTTCTCCTTCTCATTCTTCCTACTTTTACCAGAAAGAATAACCTTATAATTTAGAGTGTTCAGCAAATCAATATATACTCTATCATCATTATTTTCCATATCCAATGGTTTATCAATATACTTTGATTCATCCCTCACAGTTGAACCTTGTCTTCCATCTTTTGTGAGAAGAAACATTAATCTCGCAGTTAGTTTAATAAGGCGTTGAGTAGATCTTAATAACCTTAATTTATCATTAAATATCAATACCTTTTCTTGAACAAGATGAAATATTGCTGGTTGTTCTGTTGGAATGAGTCCTGCTTTGGTTTTGAAACCACTGAATATTCATTGTTTTGAACAGCATTCACAATATAATCAGGGGTTTGATTAATCTCTTCCAGTTGTTGAAATAAACCTTCATCATCATATTCTAATTCTCCTAAATGCTCTAATTCTTCCTCCGTCATTTGACTGAAATCTTTTAACATTTGAAGCTTTCTAGGAGTATATTCTACTGTGGGAACTGTGGAAACATCTTTCATTTTTTCTTGGGAAGTTTTTAAAAGTGGTTTAAAAATTTCTCTTGTTTTCAAATGCTTCTTCGCCCGTTAGTTTCTGTCTGCGTTTCTTCTTTATGTCTTCCTGTTGTTTTACAACTTTTGAAACCAACTCTTGATGTTCCTTAAATCTTCTTGCTCTTTCTTTTGTATCCATTTATTTATTGTAAAATATCATTTAATGAATTGTAAAGATCAACAGGAAATTTTCCTTTTCTTCATCATTCAAGTAGATGTGTTCAAATAAATCCTTTTCTTTAAATATTTCATCAAATTCTTTATTAACATTAATGCGAGTTGTAATTTCTTCTTCACTAATCCTTGCATCTCTGCTTTTCATACGTTTGTGTTGAGTTTCTTCATCAACATCAAAACCGAATGATAAAATCTTCACTCCGCTCAGATATTTAATAATTTGTCTCGTTCCTTCTGGATTAGTTTCTAATATCCCAACACCACCAGATTTTAGTTTCTTTAACTCACTCTTACAATGTGAATATTTTGTTGTACCAAGAGAAACCTCCTCAAATATTTGTCCTTCATTCCTCAATCGCATATGTTCCTCCACTGAAATATAGTGATAATCTTCACCTTTTACTTCTCCAGGTCTTATTGCTCTAGTTGTTGTTGATACAATGCGTATCACGGGGTGTTTTTAAGTAAATTTACAATATTCTCATTTGTACTACACAAGAACCTTGATTTATGAAAGTTTTTCCAGAAGCAGATTTACCCACAAGATTTATAATAATAGTTGTCATTTATATATGTAATTGTTTATAAAACAAAAAATATATCCCTTAATATCTCATCTTGTTTCACAACAATATATTTATATTTTTCAGTCGTGTGCTTCATATAATCCTCAAATTTCTTTTACTACATAATGTAGAACAATTATCTCTCCAAAAATTATTGATATCTATTGAATTTAACTTGAATAAAATAAAAGTATTAGCATTGTTTCTGATGGAGCAGCGAGGAAGTTGAAAGTACGATTGACTAAGATAAATACAATTACAAGAAGAATGTCTCCCTCTTGTGTAGTAGCTGTCCATTACCGTTTGGTTTCTCTCATTAACACAATCATCAAAGATAACGAGGTTCTTTTTGATTTATCCAAATCTTGGGGAGCGGTATATCATCCATTATTATCACTAAGAATACAAGTTATAAGATTTGATTTCTTTTTACATCTCTGTGTATCACAAAATAGTTGAATTATATCTTCAATGTTATAATCATTTAGGTTTTTTGACGTTTAAATAAACCTATTATATCTTCTTTTGAAGACCAGCATTAAAACCTTGTGAGAGTAGTTGATACTCTGGTTGAAAACTTCGACTTTGTGAAAATTATTAAATTATCATAATCTAAAAAGTTGGGAGTGAGGAGCATTTTAAAAGTAAGCAGGTTTTCCACATCCACTTGAACCAACTATGAGACATCTTAATGAATTTGGGAGATTTTTATGGTTGTTAAATTTTATCTTATTTTCCCAAATAGGTAAAAAATCATTCATTTATATATTTGAAAAACAGGTTATTTAATTTATTATTGGCTTTTTTAGAAACTCTATATTTTATCCTAAGTTCAGGTTTAATTTCAAGATAATCCATTCTTTTATTTATACAATATCTTGTGTTGATATTTCCCTGAAAATTACATCCATGAATAATATACAACAACAATCCTTTGAACATTTCTCTTTTCGTTCAGTTTCTTCCCTTGTAAGGAAAGGTGTGTTATCACCCTCATACTTTACATTCATTTCTCTAATCAATCTTGTAAAGTAATTCATTTTTGGTGTAAATCTAAAAGAATTATTTTCCTTTTTATCTTTTTTATTATCATTAATTAGAAGATAATCACAGAATATACATTGTTTATAGGCTTTTGACTCTGTGTTTAATCCCCGTCTTTCACACGCATGGAGACAATTCTCAAATTTGTCATATGGAGAATCAGGAAAGTCTAGCATATTTATAAAGTAAAACTTTACTTAAACTGAAATTCATCTATACTTTCAGTTGTATATTACCATCGATATCGACATACTTTTTTTCATTATCAGATTCAACGACAACATTTTTTATATTAAAGGTAATTTTAAAATTATCGTTAACTACTATTGAACGAAATGTCATTTCACCTGATATATTAACATCCTTTATTTCATCAAGATTTACATCTTTAGGGTTGTTGAAAAAAATACAAATTTCTCCTTGCATATTACAGATGGTCTTATCTTTTCTTTCTAAAGCTTCATCCATAAGGTTTTTGTTCTTTGATACTTTTTCTTGTTTCATTGCTTTTTCTAGTTTTGAATATATTACTAGAAGGAGAGGAGATACTTTAATTGATGTTCTACCAGGTATACTAAAAGCCCTTCCACTGAAGGAAATTGAAGAACTCATATTATTTACCATAATAGTTTTTATCCAATAGTTGTTATATTTATCTTTGTTCAATTTTACATCCTTGACATATTTCTCAGTATCTTTAACAGATGAAGAGATTGATTGAAACTTGTCTTTTGTGTCTTGAAACATTGTATTTATTAAGTGAAAAAGTTGGAGGATAAAATGTTTTTAAGCACAGATTCACCTATAAATTAAACGAAATTTTCATCAAGAAAATTTTAGTTTAAACAAAGTTTTATTCTATAAATATGGTGAATACAACGTACTGCGATGTTTGTAATCACGAATATAAACATTATAGAAAACACCTCCGAACCAACAAACACACATTTAATCTATTTCATCAAATATCTCCTCTTGAGTTGGAAAGAAAACATTGTGATATCTGTTCAAAGGATGTTTTGAAGAGTAGTTATAATAAACATCTTCAATCACAAAAACACAAGAAAAATGAGTTTAAAGTAAAGGGAGACTATTATATTAAAAACACTGATGAGGCATTTAAAGGGCATATAAAAATAAGGATTTTTCAATTTGGAGAACCCGGTCCATCATCAATAGCTGAATCAATTGAAATAGTGAAACCCGATGTTGAAAAATTTATTAAAAAGACATTAAAAGAAATAAAAACTTTAAAGTTTTATATGGGAGTGAAAATGAATATGAAAAAACAAGATGAAGAACAAACTCCTTATATGAGAACAGATCTTCATTTTATAACATCATTTCAAGATTTTTTGAATAGTGGGGTTTATGAAGAACTATCAAGACAAGAGGAGGATGTTGATAATACAGTGGTAGGAAGTGGATTCAATATTAAAAAAATCATCTTTTTAGATATACACATTCTAAAATCAAACCCTCTTAAAGCTTCTTCTTATATTGAATTACCAAAAGAAATAAAACTAAAGAAGGCAGTTGTTAATATTAAGAACAATGATAATAAATGTTTTCTCTGGTCTGTTCTTGCTCACTTACATCCACCAAAATGTAATTCAGAAAGAGTAAAACAATATATGAAATATGAGAATACCTTGGACATTAAAGATTTTAAATTCCCAATGCCACTAACAGATATTCCTAAATTTGAGAAAAAGAATAATCTTTCTATTAATGTATATGGATTAACGGATACAAACAAAGTTCAAATATTAAAAATTTCAAACAACTATAAAAATGAAGAAACACACATTGACCTTTTATATTTTAGTGTTGGAAAGAATTCACATTACACATACATCAATAATTTATCAAGATTAATCTCTTCTCAGGTATTCAGAACAGCAAACAAAATATATCCTTGTAAGCGATGTCTTAATTCATTTCATACAAAAGAACGATTAGAACAACATTCAAAATATTGTAGTAATCATAAATCAGCTGTAATTACAATGCCTAAACCTGGTGAAAAGATTTATTTTGAAGATTATAATAAATCTATCATGCACCCATTTGTGATATAAGCTGATTTTGAATGTATCCTTAAAAAGATAAATACTGCTTCTCCTAATCCAAAAGAACCATATACAAATAAATATCAAAAACATATTCCTTGTGGTTTCTGTTATTATATCAAATCATCTGTTGGAGAAAAGTATAACAAACTTGAACATTATCGTGGAAAAAATGCTTCACAAGAGTTTGTAAAACGATTAGAAAAGGATTGTATAAGACTCACTAAATTAATGAAAGAAACAAATGAACCGATGAAATTAACCAAAGAAGAAAAATTAGAATTTAGAATGAACAATATCTGTCATATTTGTGAGGCAGAAATTAAGGAGTCTAAAGTTAGAGACCATTGTCATCTTACTGGTAAATATAGAGGTCCCGCTCATTCCTGTTGTAATCTTAATTATAAATTACCTTCTTTTATTCCAGTCTTTCTTCACAACAGCGCCAACTATGATACACATCTATTTATAAATGAACTTTCAAAAACACCAGGGAATATTTCTGCTATAACAAACACAAGTCAAAAGTATATTTCATTTTCAAAAATGATATTCACAAAACCTATAACTTCGTATTAGGTTTTTAGATTCTTACAAGTTTATGGGAACACCACTAGCCTACCTCGCATCAAATCTAAGCTCCACGGACTCTTTTCCAAATCTTAATTCATTCTTTCCAAAAGAGGAAATTCTCACTAAAGAGGAAATTCAGATTAAAGAGAGAATTCAAAGTAAAGAGGAAATTCTAACTGAAGATGAAATTCTAATTATAAAGAAAATTCGAACTAAAGAGGAAATTCAGATTAAAGATGAAATTCTGATTAAAGAAGGAATTCTTACGAGAGAGGAAATTCAAACAAGGAATGAAATTCAAAGTAAAGAGAAAATTCTTACAAGTAAGGGAATTTATCCTTATGATTATATGGATTCATTTATGAGATTTAAAGAAACACAACTTCCTTCAAAAGAAAGTTTCTATAATAACCTTTATGAAGAAGAGATAAGTGATAAGGAATATAAACACGCACAAGAAATATGGAAAATATTTAAGATAAAGAACCTTGGAGAATATCATGATTTATATCTAAAAACAGATGTTTTATTGTTAGCTGATGTGTTTGAAGCTTTTAGAACACTCTGTCATAATA
>NW_028222581.1:22500-33824 GCF_056783735.1 Eptatretus burgeri | reverse complement strand
AGCCAGCCAGAGGTGAAGGGTCGAAGGTGAAGGAGCGAAGCCCCGGGGGCTATAAAGGGCCACGTTCGCTCGCCGAAAAGGGTAGTTGAGTCAGTCAAGGAGAGTTGAGAAGAGAAGAGTCAGAGAAAGCAGTTGGACGGAGCTGAGAAGAGTGGAGAGTGGGAGAGTTGGAGAGGTGGCGGCGGCGAAGGCAGTCGAGAGGGCGCTCGTGTCAGAGTCGGGGAGCTGCGGAGAGGGGAGGCCGGTAACGCGACCGAGGTCGCGGTGGAGACGCTCGTGCGCGGGACCCAAGCCAGCGAGATATCCTCATTCCCCCGAGCATCAACAACCCCCTCCTGTTTCCCCCCGCGCTGAGATAGTGTGAGAAGGGGGCCCCCGTTCCCACCCCATTTCCAGGCAGTGCCAGCGAGGCCCGCGGAGTCGGGGCGCCACCGCCATTTTGCGGCTCATCACCAGACGGGTCGGCTCGACGCGGTCTCTGCCCCAGGCCCGTCTGCCCCCCTCATCGTTGAGGGTGGTCCCTTTTTCTTTTGCTTTGAGTATATGTGTTGGCGGCGCCGTCTGTGAAGTAAAACTGTACAAGTGTTGCCGTGTGCTCGGTAGTCGGTAGTAGATCTGCATTGTTACATTTGCTTTTTGTGCAGAATTGTTGTGCTTCTTCTATTTTTACATTTGCTTTTGGTGTATAATTGTATATGTGTGCTTTCCGTTTGCCGCGGAATAAATGTGCTTTATGTTGAACTGTTTTTCCCGTTTCGCTTCGTCTTTTCTTTGATTGAATCTCCATCTTACTTCACGTAAAGGGTTGGTCGTGGGCTAAATACGCCCAATAATTAATCGAACCGTCGAGGTTGATGATAACACCGCTCGGTTATCCCGATAGTACGGAACGGGTCGCTTAAAGTGGCCCGTGTCCGAAGTCGACCTGCGGCGAGGTGCGATCGCCCGGTCTACCCTCCGTGTGGGTACTTAGGTAGGTCGAATTTGGCGAGCAACCCTATCCCACGCGGGGGCCGATTGGCACGATCGTGGTGAGGCCGAATGGCCCACCCGTGACTAGTTCCCGGCGTTAGTCCTAGAGGGTCACGACGGGATTGTCCGTCCGGTGGGCGACGTGCCGCGATTCGAGTTACGTGGCCGCTCGCACGCCAGCGGGCGCGAATCCGCAACACTGGTGTCAGGTCGTGAGATACAAACTCATCCCCTCCTCGCGACACTGGTGTCGGAGAACGGGACAACGGGCTCTCCTGTCTCCAGCTAAATTCACGGGAATCGGTCCAGGGGTGAGAGGAGCGACCCCCGATTCCCTCCAAATTACAAGCGAGCTAAATTAACCCTTTACGAGAAATAAGATGGCGTCTCAAGGCGAGCGGGAGCCGGGGTATGAGAAATGGATGTCGAATGTGTAGAATCCATGGTCCAGGATGAAAACCCCGAGCAGGAAATGTTGGTTGTGCAGGAACACGAACTCGTCCAACTGAACCCAGAGCCCGAAATAGGTGCGGCCGCGGTGTATGACACCTCCCCACCCCCCCTCCGCCAAAACCTCCCGATCCTGGCCGAATCGGCTCACCCAAGCGCACCCGACATGGCCCAGCTATTCGCCATGCTGGCAAAAATGGATACAAAAATGAACGAAGTGAAAACGAAAATGGATACAAACACAAATGAAATGAAAAACGAAATAAAAGGCATGAACAAGCAAATGAACGAAATGGAAACAAACATGAAGGAAGAAATGAAAGAGCTGCGGGGTGAAACGCAGAACATGGGCCGAAGCCTGCAGGCGGGCATGAAGGCAGTAACCGGGGAGCTCAAAATGGCGACGCCACGTGTGGGAGCGAACGAGCTGGGAGGTAGTGCAACGGCTGTCGGGCCCGCGGTGGAGGCGGGTAAGAAAAAAATAATTCGGGAGACGTGTTGGGCGAGGGTCGTGACGGAAAAAGTGACGGTAACCGAGAGGGACAAACTAATTGGGGTGACGGAGACGTGCACGAGGGAGATAACAAGGGAAGAGACGGAAATAATAGTTGAGACAAGGGAGGTAAAGGGTGAAGAGGTGACTGAGTTGGCAGAGACACGGGAGATGGGAACGATAGAGGGAAGACTACACGATGAAGACGGGGTAAAAGACGCACACACACACAGAGGTAGTGGAGGACGATGAGGTTGAGCTCGCGGAGCGTGCAGGGACCCGGTGCGAGCAGCGGGATGGCCTCCTCCAGGAACGAGGAGAGGGAGTATGCCCCCTTGAGGCGAGTCACGACCAGGTGAGTTCGGTCGTGCTTTGCGAGGTTGAGAGGAGGAGTGCTGCGAACAGGTGCACGGAGAGCTTGGGGGGTATAGAGGCCCCGGAGACCCTTGTGGGGACACGAATCCCCAGTGTGGTTGTCCCGGTGTGTGTGGTGTCGAGGTGTGTGTTCACGAGTGTGGTGAAATGCGTGCTGCAACGCACGCATAGCGTGGGTGCAAGGGCGTGTGTGAGAGCGACCGAGTGGGTGACAAAGACCCCGTGTGTGGAAGCGACCCCGTGTGTGAGTGAAACACCGCGGTTGAGTGCCCCCGCATGTGTGAGTGAGGCACGGTGTATGAGTGAGGCACGGTGTATGAGTGAGGCACCGCGAGCGAGTACCCCCGCGTGTGTGAGTGGTATGGCACGAGTGAGTGAAAGGCCGCGAGTGAGTGGAGCCACGTGTGCAAGGGAAATGGCATGCGTGAGTGAGCGGCCGAGTGTGAGAGAGACAGCGTGTGCAAGGTCGTTGTGTGTAAGGGAGATGTCGGTCGGCATGTGTGAACATGCAGCCGCGTCTCCCGGTGTGAGTTTAATGGTGAGGTGTGTTAGCGTCGTAACACGCGGGAGTGCGTGTGTTGAATGGCGACGGAGACTGCGACAGAGGAAAGAAAGCCGAGTAGCGGCTGCAGCTGTTTCGGGGACCGTGCCGGGTTCACCCAGCAGCGAGCACGAGGTCCATGCTGTGCAACGCACGAGGCCCCCATGTGCTCGTTTGCGAGAGTGAAGTCCCGGTCCGGAAACGCACGCGGTGGATTTGCCGATCCCGTGGACGGACAAAGTTTAGGCAGGATTACGGATTTGGACCGGACGGGTTCTCCACGCGATCGTGTGTGTTAAGCTCCAACGGGCAAAGCACATGTGTTCGCGTGGGGAACACCTCGAGACGTGGGGCTTGTGTTTTTTTATGCGCACGGCGACGTCATGGCTGCACGTGGGGTTGGAATCCGGCAGGAGGGGTATCCCTGCCGGATGGTACCGTCCAAGGAGGGACAAGGTACACGTGCAGCTGCATGACGTCACGGGCAGGTGCAAAGTGCGCGAGCTGTGAGTTGCCGTGCTGGTGCTGCGCATGTGGAAAAAAACCAGCAAGCCTCGCTTTCGGGTGAACAAGATTCCTGGGCAAGGGGTGGATGATCCCCTTGACCAGGGCACAGGATGGAAACTAGTTAGGGGGAAGGGTTAGCATAGCTAGACCGGCTCCATGGGGCAGGGGTAAGTCCTCATGGGGCCCGTGGAATGGATTAGTTAGAGGGATTGTAGCGAGATTTAGGTTGGGAAAGTTATTTTTTTGATTTTGAGGACATGGACAGACTTGTGAATGTGTAGAGGGGATGTAGTTTAGCGACGTAGTGTAAAAAGGAACGTGCTATAGCTTAAGGGACGACGTGGGAGCACGAGTTAGTTAGGGGAGGTAGTTAGAAGGATGGCAGAGTTCAGTGGTGAGTGTGTTGAAGAGTTGGTGAGTGAAGTGGAAGCATGTGCTTGGTGAGTGAGTGAGGCCAGCGGGTCTGTGTGAGTGGAGCGAATGGGGAATGCATGGTGCGATGAGTGATTGGGGGGAGGAGTGACTCCCGCCCAAGGGACCCCGGGGTCAGTGTAGAGTGAGTTAGGGGGTTAGTTAAATTGAAAAGTGGAGGTCGTTTTGTTGTTGGTGTGAATGTAGGCTCGAAACCCATTTGGAGGGGTGCAGGAGCCCTGTTGACGGGCTGGTACCGTGGCTGCGAAAGGTGAGTATCGCTGAGTGGGTACCCCGGGCACCAGGCTAGTCGGCCGTGGTAGGCCAAGGGCCCATGGGGGGCCGGGATAGCGTAGTGGGCACGGGTGCGCCTGCTTGGTGCGGGGGCCCGGGGCGCCATTAGCCGCGTGGGCAGTGTTGTGGGCACGGGTGACCCTTGGAAAGGGGCCCGTGAAGCCAGCCTGCCACGTGTGCGTTTCAGGGGAGGTGCCATGGGGGGCACTCCCCGGTGTTTAGGGAGCTGGTAGGCTCGGAGGCAGTGTCGTGCCCGGGGGTGCCATAGCTGGAAATCGGCAGAGGGTCGTGCCTGCCAAAGGGAGCCACGCGTCCCAGCCATGAGACCGTGTGAGGGCACGGAGAGAAAATTGGGGGGCGAGGCCCGAAATTGTAAGGACACTAACACAGGCGACGGGAATCTGGGTTGATAGAACCAATGGTGTAAGCGAGAGGCGCTTGTTGAAAGCCCCGGGGTAGTTTAACAGTTAAATGGATAGGGTAGAATAGGAAGTGTACCCCTCCGCACCATCCATCCCCTCGCTCTCGTTGTGGGCCGCTGGACCCACTTTGTGTTATAGATCGCTGAACTCTGGGGAGGCCATTCTGAGGCTTTGTTGGGCCTCGACACAGGACGCGAGCTCTCCCTTGTTCCCCTCCGGGAAGGGAACGTAGGGGTTGGGAGTAGGCTAGGTGACAGGATAGGTTAGCCGAACAAGGACAGTACAGGGGGTTCGGGGACGATTTATAGTGGGGAAGTAAAAATAAAAAATAAGTTGGGGCTAAATTGGGGTTTGACAAATTAAGGGAGTGGGTATAGACAATGACAGGCAAAGGCGATAGGTTGGGAGGGAGACCGTAGAGTAGGTCCGAGCCCGCCTTCCGAGTGGCCAGCACCACCGCACTCCCTCCACCAACCTCCACTGAACGGCAAAGGCTGGCCAGCTTCATCTGCTGGCTGCGTTGCTGCAAGGAAAGGCCGGCCCACTTCATTGGCAGCTGTTGTTTTGCTGCGGGGCCTGTGCCGGCTGGATCGTCTGCAGCTGCTGTGCTGCAAGGCCTGTGCCGGTCGGATTGTCTGCAGCTGCTCTGCTGCAAGGCCTGTGCCGGTCGGATTGTCTGCGGCTGCTGTGCTTCAAGGCCTGTGCCGGCCAGTTCATCTGCCGGCTGTGTTTGCCTGCAGCGGCCTTGTTCTGCGGGCTGTGTTTGCCTGATCACCTTTGCCATGCCATGCCCACTGCCCCTGTTCACCAGGCCCGTTCAATTTTGCTTTGCCCCCCCCTTGTTCATTGCCATGTGCGCCAGGATCAGAAAGCAACAGTTTGCAAGCTGCAAGAACTGCCCTGTTGGCAGCTACAACACGGGCCTGCAGTGGCGGCCCGTGCACCGTGTTTGCGTCCATCCATTCATCCATCCATTCGTTGTGTTCATTGCGTGTGCCACTTGAGCTGGCACGGAGACTGCGTTTGTGCAGCCCATGCACCGTTGTGGTTCACTGCGTTCAGTTAAAAAGGGAAGGCCTTGGACTGCGAGTGAGCAGCCGGCCACGTTCCCTGTCACCTGCATTGTTTGAGCCAGAGACTGCATGCGAGCAGCCTGGCTCCCTGCTAACTGCTTTCTTTTTGCAGAGTCCATTGATCCTGGGCCATGGTTTAGTGTAAAATTTGTAAGTTAAGGTTAAGATGTACTGTACATATGAGTGCGCCCCCGGCATGTCTGTCTTAGCGCCGGCAATTTTATTTAAGTCGTCCGTGTGAGTGAGTTTGTTTAGGTAGTTACTCAGCCCTCAGGTTATTTATTTTGGGGACACGAATACCATGAATGCCGCACTCAGGGATCCGTAGGTAAAATGTACTAGGGGAAAACTACACATGATGGCACACGAAAATTTGACGACTCGGGACGAGTCTGTAAAAAGGGGAGGGGGTAGTGTTGTGGTTGACGAAATTCGCAAACCACCATCCAGGTCCCATAGGTGAGATATCTCTAAGTATATGTGTAGTTAGTCCAAACCCGTTGTTTAGAGGGAATAAATGTCATTCATTCGGGCTGCGACCCTTCAGGATAGCCGTTTTTCTTTTACTATCTTTATTTTGGACCAGCCGCCATTACTACCACCACAACCACCACCAACCACGTCTCAACAGCCATCACACAACAACCACCAACCGCAACGCCGCTTCACAACCACAGCCACGACCTTTACCGTCACATCTCGCTCTCGCAACCATCGCATCACCGCCATTCCCGCGCCGCTTGTGGGCGCCGATCCTGGACTCATGCAGGGCGCGCACCGAGCAGCGGGTGCAAAAACACCAGCCTTTCCGAAGAAATCGGATCAAAACGATTCACGCCCACTTCTGTTCCGTCCTATCGGCGAGCGTGGGGTGATTTGGCCCCGCCTCCAGGTGCGTCGGAGTATAATCGCTATATGCAGATTCGTGGATCAAAAGCATTCACGCCCACTTTTCCTCTGTCCAATGGGGAGCCAGCCAGAGGTGAAGGGTCGAAGGTGAAGGAGCGAAGCCCCGGGGGCTATAAAGGGCCACGTTCGCTCGCCGAAAAGGGTAGTTGAGTCAGTCAAGGAGAGTTGAGAAGAGAAGAGTCAGAGAAAGCAGTTGGACGGAGCTGAGAAGAGTGGAGAGTGGGAGAGTTGGAGAGGTGGCGGCGGCGAAGGCAGTCGAGAGGGCGCTCGTGTCAGAGTCGGGGAGCTGCGGAGAGGGGAGGCCGGTAACGCGACCGAGGTCGCGGTGGAGACGCTCGTGCGCGGGACCCAAGCCAGCGAGATATCCTCATTCCCCCGAGCATCAACAACCCCCTCCTGTTTCCCCCCGCGCTGAGATAGTGTGAGAAGGGGGCCCCCGTTCCCACCCCATTTCCAGGCAGTGCCAGCGAGGCCCGCGGAGTCGGGGCGCCACCGCCATTTTGCGGCTCATCACCAGACGGGTCGGCTCGACGCGGTCTCTGCCCCAGGCCCGTCTGCCCCCCTCATCGTTGAGGGTGGTCCCTTTTTCTTTTGCTTTGAGTATATGTGTTGTCGGCGCCGTCTGTGAAGTAAAACTGTACAAGTGTTGCCGTGTGCTCGGTAGTCGGTAGTAGATCTGCATTGTTACATTTGCTTTTTGTGCAGAATTGTTGTGCTTCTTCTATTTTTACATTTGCTTTTGGTGTATAATTGTATATGTGTGCTTTCCGTTTGCCGCGGAATAAATGTGCTTTATGTTGAACTGTTTTTCCCGTTTCGCTTCGTCTTTTCTTTGATTGAATCTCCATCTTACTTCACGTAAAGGGTTGGTCGTGGGCTAAATACGCCCAATAATTAATCGAACCGTCGAGGTTGATGATAACACCGCTCGGTTATCCCGATAGTACGGAACGGGTCGCTTAAAGTGGCCCGTGTCCGAAGTCGACCTGCGGCGAGGTGCGATCGCCCGGTCTACCCTCCGTGTGGGTACTTAGGTAGGTCGAATTTGGCGAGCAACCCTATCCCACGCGGGGGGCCGATTGGCACGATCGTGGTGAGGCCGAATGGCCCACCCGTGACTAGTTCCCGGCGTTAGTCCGAGAGGGTCACGACGGGATTGTCCGTCCGGTGGGCGACGTGCCGCGATTCGAGTTACGTGGCCGCTCGCACGCCGGCGGGCGCGAATCCGCAACACTGGTGTCAGGTCGTGAGATACAAACTCATCCCCCTCCTCGCGACACTGGTGTCGGAGAACGGGACAACGGGCTCTCCTGTCTCCAGCTAAATTCACGGGAATCGGTCCAGGGGTGAGAGGAGCGACCCCCGATTCCCTCCAAATTACAAGCGAGCTAAATTAACCCTTTACGAGAAATAAGATGGCGTCTCAAGGCGAGCGGGAGCCGGGGGTATGAGAAATGGATGTCGAATGTGTAGAATCCATGGTCCAGGATGAAAACCCCGAGCAGGAAATGTTGGTTGTGCAGGAACACGAACTCGTCCAACTGAACCCAGAGCCCGAAATAGGTGCGGCCGCGGTGTATGACACCTCCCCACCCCCCCTCCGCCAAAACCTCCCGATCCTGGCCGAATCGGCTCACCCAAGCGCACCCGACATGGCCCAGCTATTCGCCATGCTGGCAAAAATGGATACAAAAATGAACGAAGTGAAAACGAAAATGGATACAAACACAAATGAAATGAAAAACGAAATAAAAGGCATGAACAAGCAAATGAACGAAATGGAAACAAACATGAAGGAAGAAATGAAAGAGCTGCGGGGTGAAACGCAGAACATGGGCCGAAGCCTGCAGGCGGGCATGAAGGCAGTAACCGGGGAGCTCAAAATGGCGACGCCACGTGTGGGAGCGAACGAGCTGGGAGGTAGTGCAACGGCTGTCGGGCCCGCGGTGGAGGCGGGTAAGAAAAAAATAATTCGGGAGACGTGTTGGGCGAGGGTCGTGACGGAAAAGTGACGCTAACCGAGAGGGACAAACTAATTGGGGTGACGGAGACGTGCACGAGGGAGATAACAAGGGAAGAGACGGAAATAATAGTTGAGACAAGGGAGGTAAAGGGTGAAGAGGTGACTGAGTTGGCAGAGACACGGGAGATGGGAACGATAGAGGGAAGACTACACGATGAAGACGGGGTAAAAGACGCACACACACACAGAGGTAGTGGAGGACGATGAGGTTGAGCTCGCGGAGCGTGCAGGGACCCGGTGCGAGCAGCGGGATGGCCTCCTCCAGGAACGAGGAGAGGGAGTATGCCCCCTTGAGGCGAGTCACGACCAGGTGAGTTCGGTCGTGCTTTGCGAGGTTGAGAGGAGGAGTGCTGCGAACAGGTGCACGGAGAGCTTGGGGGGTATAGAGGCCCCGGAGACCCTTGTGGGGACACGAATCCCCAGTGTGGTTGTCCCGGTGTGTGTGGTGTCGAGGTGTGTGTTCACGAGTGTGGTGAAATGCGTGCTGCAACGCACGCATAGCGTGGGTGCAAGGGCGTGTGTGAGAGCGACCGAGTGGGTGACAAAGACCCCGTGTGTGGAAGCGACCCCGTGTGTGAGTGAAACACCGCGGTTGAGTGCCCCCGCATGTGTGAGTGAGGCACGGTGTATGAGTGAGGCACGGTGTATGAGTGAGGCACCGCGAGCGAGTACCCCGCGTGTGTGAGTGGTATGGCACGAGTGAGTGAAAGGCCGCGAGTGAGTGGAGCCACGTGTGCAAGGGAAATGGCATGCGTGAGTGAGCGGCCGAGTGTGAGAGAGACAGCGTGTGCAAGGTCGTTGTGTGTAAGGGAGATGTCGGTCGGCATGTGTGAACATGCAGCCGCGTCTCCCGGTGTGAGTTTAATGGTGAGGTGTGTTAGCGTCGTAACACGCGGGAGTGCGTGTGTTGAATGGCGACGGAGACTGCGACAGAGGAAAGAAAGCCGAGTAGCGGCTGCAGCTGTTTCGGGGACCGTGCCGGGTTCACCCAGCAGCGAGCACGAGGTCCATGCTGTGCAACGCACGAGGCCCCCATGTGCTCGTTTGCGAGAGTGAAGTCCCGGTCCGGAAACGCACGCGGTGGATTTGCCGATCCCGTGGACGGACAAAGTTTAGGCAGGATTACGGATTTGGACCGGACGGGTTCTCCACGCGATCGTGTGTGTTAAGCTCCAACGGGCAAAGCACATGTGTTCGCGTGGGGAACACCTCGAGACGTGGGGCTTGTGTTTTTTTATGCGCACGGCGACGTCATGGCTGCACGTGGGGTTGGAATCCGGCAGGAGGGGTATCCCTGCCGGATGGTACCGTCCAAGGAGGGACAAGGTACACGTGCAGCTGCATGACGTCACGGGCAGGTGCAAAGTGCGCGAGCTGTGAGTTGCCGTGCTGGTGCTGCGCATGTGGAAAAAAAAAACCAGCAAGCCTCGCTTTCGGGTGAACAAGATTCCTGGGCAAGGGGTGGATGATCCCCTTGACCAGGGCACAGGATGGAAACTAGTTAGGGGGAAGGGTTAGCATAGCTAGACCGGCTCCATGGGGCAGGGGTAAGTCCTCATGGGGCCCGTGGAATGGATTAGTTAGAGGGATTGTAGCGAGATTTAGGTTGGGAAAGTTATTTTTTTGATTTTGAGGACATGGACAGACTTGTGAATGTGTAGAGGGGATGTAGTTTAGCGACGTAGTGTAAAAAGGAACGTGCTATAGCTTAAGGGACGACGTGGGAGCACGAGTTAGTTAGGGGAGGTAGTTAGAAGGATGGCAGAGTTCAGTGGTGAGTGTGTTGAAGAGTTGGTGATTGAAGTGGAAGCATGTGCTTGGTGAGTGAGTGAGGCCAGCGGGTCTGTGTGAGTGGAGCGAATGGGGAATGCATGGTGCGATGAGTGATTGGGGGGAGGAGTGACTCCCGCCCAAGGGACCCCGGGGTCAGTGTAGAGTGAGTTAGGGGGTTAGTTAAATTGAAAAGTGGAGGTCGTTTTGTTGTTGGTGTGAATGTAGGCTCGAAACCCATTTGGAGGGGTGCAGGAGCCCTGTTGACGGGCTGGTACCGTGGCTGCGAAAGGTGAGTATCGCTGAGTGGGTACCCCGGGCACCAGGCTAGTCGGCCGTGGTAGGCCAAGGGCCCATGGGGGGCCGGGATAGCGTAGTGGGCACGGGTGCGCCTGCTTGGTGCGGGGGCCCGGGGCGCCATTAGCCGCGTGGGCAGTGTTGTGGGCACGGGTGACCCTTGGAAAGGGGCCCGTGAAGCCAGCCTGCCACGTGTGCGTTTCAGGGAGGTGCCATGGGGGCACTCCCGGTGTTTAGGGAGCTGGTAGGCTCGGAGGCAGTGTCGTGCCCGGGGGTGCCATAGCTGGAAATCGGCAGAGGGTCGTGCCTGCCAAAGGGAGCCACGCGTCCCAGCCATGAGACCGTGTGAGGGCACGGAGAGAAAATTGGGGGGCGAGGCCCGAAATTGTAAGGACACTAACACAGGCGACGGGAATCTGGGTTGATAGAACCAATGGTGTAAGCGAGAGGCGCTTGTTGAAAGCCCCGGGGTAGTTTAACAGTTAAATGGATAGGGTAGAATAGGAAGTGTACCCCTCCGCACCATCCATCCCCTCGCTCTCGTTGTGGGCCGCTGGACCCACTTTGTGTTATAGATCGCTGAACTCTGGGGAGGCCATTCTGAGGCTTTGTTGGGCCTCGACACAGGACGCGAGCTCTCCCTTGTTCCCCCTCCGGGAAGGGAACGTAGGGGTTGGGAGTAGGCTAGGTGACAGGATAGGTTAGCCGAACAAGGACAGTACAGGGGGTTAGGGGACGATTTATAGTGGGGAAGTAAAAATAAAAAATAAGTTGGGGCTAAATTGGG
>NW_028222581.1:0-10000 GCF_056783735.1 Eptatretus burgeri | reverse complement strand
AGACCCCTTTCCCATTCTATCACTGAATGTATAGAGTGTAAATTTCATCATTTCAGATACAGCAGAGACATGATCAACCGCTTCAACTTCTTGTGTTCCAATATACAAACGCACACTATCAAACATTTTCCAGAAGAAATCATTTACAAGTGTAGCGTTTGTGTTATTCCCAGCTTTAGTGAATTTAAATTTACACAACAAGAAACTTTCGGAGAGATTCAAATAGGTTTGTTGATTATTTATTTCAAAACTTTTTGTACCATTCGTATTCCAGTCTATTCCAGTTATTGCATTTACCTTGAAGTAATCTTCTTTTTTAGTGGAGTTTGAGATAATAATAGTATCATCCAAATCATAGATACTATCAATTGCTTCCATACTTGTATTTATTTAGGAAAAAAGATGTTAAAACTTTTGAAACCCTGATCCAAGTATTTGAATTATTTTCTGTCGTTCTTGGGGGGACAACTGAGTTTTGCCTTTCTTAATTTCTTTTATTGCTTGTAATTTATGAGATTCCTTCTGAGCATCTTTTATACTCTTTACAGCACCTGCTACATTTCCCACAGCAGAAGCAGTTGAACCAATTAGATCTTTATGTTTAAGAATAGTTGAACCAATACCCATTAGAGTATCAATTATCCCATCTCCTCTAAATTGATGTCCAACACCCCTTTGTCTCTTAGGTTTATTGTACCCTCTACCAAGATACATACCTTCACCCTTGTAGTATGGAGAAAGGAACATCCCATCCCCTGTAATTATTTTATATTTTCCCAATTCGTGTTTCCTCACAATAACCATCGTATTTATTTATTGGAAAACTTCACGTAGGTGAATTCTGATGGATATAACTTCTCCATTAAAAGAAATCACACGATTATCTTGGTCGGTTATCCTAAAATTTACTCTGTGTATGGTTTTTCCTGACACAGGGAGATAAACCAAATTTTTAGGTTCCATATTGAATTTATAACCAATTGGGGTTGAGTATGCGCTGAATGAAAATATTGTATTTGTTTTTTTTCCATCATTATAAGCAACATCAATCAAATCACAGTGAATTAACACTGAATTTATTCCTGAGGATATTTGAATGACATTATCACTGTAAAACGTCCCATTAGTTTCAATCTTTTTTGAGGAGAAACCCAATAACTCAAAATGAATTATCAATTGTGAAATCAACCTTGTAGTTATTTTTAACTTTAATCGTTGATTTTGAAGTATGTTTTTGAATGTCTATAACAATATTTTTTGGTTCATCACCCTGTTCTTTCATAAGACGAGCAATTTCGGAAGATATTTGAGAAATCTCATCTGCTCCGGGTGAGACTGTTATCGTTTTGTATCCACTTCCTGGATTATAACTAAACTTGTCATTTTTCTCGCTTATATTAAATAAGGTATTATAAGTTTCCATGGACAATAAAGATGCCTCATATTCTTTTGTTGTGTCAAGTTGTAGTGGGTATGGGAATGAAGATGTGTGGTCGCTTGTTGTGAAATTGAAACTAAGGATTGTGCTTCTCATCTTATTAAATACGAGATAAAATGTCTTTATATTGATATTTATTAATTATTTTCATGTTCATCAACTGGTTTAAAATGGCTGATGCTTCATTAAAACAATTGTTATTTCCAGCCTTCTTACTACCTAACAACAATAACAGTCTATTAACTAATTGCGATGGGTCATTTGGAAGAAAACTAACACCTGAACCAAGGATACGTAAAGCCTGAATAATGTGTTTCTCCTTCTCATTCTTCCTACTTTTACCAGAAATAATAACCTTATAATTTAGAGTGTTCAGCAGATCAATATATACTCTATCATCATTATTTTCCTTATCCAATGGTTTATCAATATACTTTGATTCATCCCTCACAGTTGAACCTTGTCTTCCATCTTTTGTGAGAAGAAACATTAATCTCAGAGTTAGTTTAACAGGGGGTTGAGCAGAACCCAAGAACCTTAATTCATCATTAAATATCAATACCTTTTCTTGAACAAGATGAAATATTGCTGGTTGTTCTGTTGGAATGAGTCCTGCTTTGGTTTTTGAATCCGCTGAATATTCATTGTTTTGAACAGCATTCACAATATAATCAGGGGGTTGATTAATCTCTTCCAGTTGTTGAAATAAACCTTCATCATCATATTCTAATTCTCCTAAATGCTCTAATTCTTCCTCCATCATTTGACTGAAATCTTTTAACATTTGGAGCTTTCTGGGAGTATATTCTACTGTGGGAACTGTGGAAACATCTTTCATTTTTTCTTGGGAAGTTTTTAAAAGTGGTTTAAAAAATTTCTCTTGTTTTCTTTCAAATGCTTCTTCGCCCATTAGTTTCTGTCTGCGTTTCTTCTTTATGTCTTCCTGTTGTTTTACAACTTTTGAAACCAACTCTTGATGTTCCTTCAATCTTCTTGCTCTTTCTTTTGCATCCATTTATTTATTGTAAAATATCATTTCATGAATTGTAAAGATCAACAGGGAAATTTTCCTTTTCTTCATCATTCAAGTAGATGTGTTCGAATAAATCCTTTTCTTTAAATATTTCATCAAATTCTTTATTAACATTAATGCGAGTTGTAATTTCTTCTTCACTAATACTTGCATCTCTGCTTTTCATACGTTTGCGTTGAGTTTCTTCATCAACATCAAAACCGAATGATAAAATCTTCACTCCGCTCAGATATTTAATAATTTGTCTCGTTCCTTCTGGATTAGTTTCTAATATCCCAACACCACCAGATTTTAGTTTCCTTAACTCACTCTTACAATGTGAATATTTTGTTGTACCAAGAGAAACCTCCTCAAATATTTGTCCTTCATTCCTCAATCGCACATGTTCCTCCACTGAAATACAGTGATAATCTTCACCTTTTACTTCTCCACGTCTTATTGCTCTAGTTGTTGTTGATACAATGCGTATCACGGGGTGTTTTTTAAGTAAATTTACAATATTCTCATTTGTACTACACAAGAACCTTGATTTATGAAAGTTTTTTTTCCAGAAGCAGATTTACCCACAAGATTTATAATAATAGTTGTCATTTATATATGTAATTGTTTATAAAACAAAAAATATATCCCTTAATATCTCATCTTGTTTCACAACAATATATTTATATTTTTCAGTCGTGTGCTTCATGTAATCCTCAAATTTCTTTTTACTACATAATATAGAACAATTATCTCTCCAAAAATTATTGATATCTATTGAATTTAACTTGAATAAAATAAAAGTATTAGCATTGTTTCTGATGGAACGACGAGGAAGTTGAAAGTACGATTGACTAAGATAAATACAATTACAAGAAGAATGTCTCCCTCTTGTGTATTAGCTGTCCATTACCGTTTGGTTTCTCTCATTAACACAATCATCAAAGATAACGAGGTTCTTTTTTGATTTATCCAAATCTTGGGGAGACGGTATATCATCCGTATTATCACTAAGAATACAAGTTCTAGGATTTGATTTCTTTTTACATCTCTGTGTATCACAAAATAGTTGAATTATATCTTCAATGTTATAATCATTTAGGTTTTTTTGACGTTTAAATAAACCAATTATATCTTCTTTTTGAAGACCAGCATTAAAACCTTGTGAGAGTAGTTGATACTCTGGTTGAAAACTCGACTTTGTGAAAATTATTAAATTATCATAATCTAAAAAGTGGGGAGTGAGGAGCATTTTTAAAAGTAAGCAGGTTTTTCCACATCCACTTGAACCAACTATGAGACATCTTAATGAATTTGGGAGATTTGTATGGTTGTTAAATTTTATCTTATTTTCCCAAATAGGTAAAAAATCATTCATTTATATATTTGAAAAACAGGTTATTTAATTTATTATTGGCTTTTTTAGAAACTCTATATTTTATCTTAAGTTCAGGTTTAATTTCAAGATAATCCATTATTTTATTTATACAATATCTTGTGTTGATATTTCCCTGAAAATTACATCCATGAATAATATATAACAACAATCCTTTGAACATTTCTCTAAAATGTTCAGTTTCTTCCCTTGTAAGGAAAGGTGTGTTATCACCGTCATACTTTACATTCATTTCTCTAATCAATCTTGTAAAGTAATTCATTTTTGGTGTAAATCTAAAATAATTATTTTCCTTTTTATATTTTTTATTATCATTAATTAGAAGATAATCACAGAATATATATTGTTTATAGGCTTTTGACTCTGTGTTTAATCCCCATCTTTCACACACAGGACAATTCTCAAATTTGTCATATGGAGAATCAGGAAAGTCTAGCATATTTATAAAGTAAAACTTTACTTAAACTGAAATTCATCTATACTTTCAGTTGTATATTGACTCATATTTAATAATATTACCATTGATATCGATATACTTTTTTTCATTATCAGATTCAACGACAACATTTTTTATATTAAAGTTAATTTTAAAATGATTGTTAATTACTATTGAACGAAATGTCATTTCACCTGATATATTAACATCCTTTGTTTCATCAGGATTTACATCTTTAGGGTTGTTGAAAAAAATACAAATTTCTCCTTGCATATTACAGATGGTCTTATCTTTTCTTTCTAAAGCTTCATCCATAAGGTTTTTATTTTTTGATACCTTTTCTTGTTTCATTGCTTTTTCTAGTTTTGAATATATTACTAGAAGGAGAGGAGAAACTTTTGTTAGAGATACTTTAATTGATGTTCTACCAGGTATACTAAAAGCCCTTCCACTGAAGGAAATTGAAGAACTCATATTATTTACCATAATAGTTTTTATCCAATAGTTGTTATATTTATCTTTGTTCAATTTTACATCCTTGACATATTTCTCAGTATCTTTAACAAATGAAGAGATTGATTGAAACTTGTCTTTTGTGTCTTGAAACATTGTATTTATTAAGTGAAAAAGTTGGAGGATAAAATGGTTTTAAGCACAGATTCACCTGGAAAATAAACGAAATTTTCATCAAGAAAATTTTAGTTTAAGCAAAGATTTATTATATAAATATGGTGAATACAACATACTGCGATGTTTGTAATCACGAATATAAACATTATAGAAAACACCTCCGAACCAACAAACACACATTTAATCTATTTCATAAAATATCTCCTCTTGAGTTGGAAAGAAAAACATTGTGATATCTGCTCAAAGGATGTTTTGAAGAAGTAGTTATAATAGACATCTTCAATCACAAAAACACAAGAAAAATGAGTTTAAAGTAAAGGGAGACTATTATATTGAAAACACTGATGGGGCATTTAAAGGGCATATAAAAATAAGGATTTTTCAATTTGGAGAACCCGGTCCATCATCAATAGCTGAATCAATTGAAATAGTGAAACCTGATGTTGAAAAATTTATTAAAAAGACATTAAAAGAAATGAAAACTTTAAAGTTTTATATGGGAGTGAAAATGAATATGAAAAGACAAGATGAAGAACAAACTCCTTATATGAGAACAGATCTTCATTTTATAACATCATTTCAAGATTTTTTGAATAGTGGGGTTTATGAAGAACTATCAAGACAAGAGGAGGATGTTGATAATACAGTGGTAGGAAGTGGATTCAATATTAAAAAAATCATCTTTTTAGATATACACATTCTAAAATCAAACCCTCTTAAAGCTTCTTCTTATATTGAATTACCAAAATAAATAAAACGAAAGAAGGCAGTTGTTAATATTAAGAATAATGATAATAAATGTTTTCTCTGGTCTGTTCTTGCTCACTTACATCCACCAAAATTTAATTCAGAAAGAGTAAAACAATATATGAAATATGAGAATACCTTGGACATTAAAGATTTTAAATTCCCAATGCCACTAACAGATATTCCTAAATTTGAGAAAAAGAATAATCTTTCTATTAATGTATATGGATTAACGGATACAAACAAAGTTCAAATATTAAAAATTTCAAACAACTATAAAAATGAAGAAACACACATTGATCTTTTATATTTTAGTGTTGGAAAGAATTCACATTACACATACATCAATAATTTATCAAGATTAATCTCTTCTCAGGTATTCAGAACAGCAAACAAAATATATCCTTGTAAGCGATGTCTTAATTAATTTCATACAAAAGAACGATTAGAACAACATTCAAAATATTGTAGTAATCATAAATCAGCTGTAATTACAATCCCTTAACCTGGTGAAAAGATTTCTTTTGAAGATTATAATAAATCTATCATGCACCCATTTGTGATATACGCTGATTTTGAGTGTATCCTTAAAAAGATTAATACTGCTTCTCCTAATCCAAAATAATCATATACAAATAAATATCAAAAACATATTCCTTGTGGTTTCTGTTATTATATCAAATCATCTGTTGGAGAAAAGTATAACAAACTTGAACATTATCGTGGAAAAAAAGCTTCACAAGAGTTTGTAAAACGATTAGAAAAGGATTGTATAAGACTCACTAAATTAATGAAAGAAACAAATGAACTGATGAAATTAACCAAAGAAGAAAAATTAGAATTTAGAAAGAACAATATCTGTCATATTTGTGAGGGGGAAATTAAGGAGTCTAAAGTTAGGGATCATTGTCATCTTCCTGGTAAATATAGAGGTCCTGCTCATTCCTGTTGTAATCTTAATTATAAATTACCTTCTTTTATTCCAGTCTTTCTTCACAACAGCGCCAACTATGATACACATCTATTTATAAATGAACTTTCAAAAACACCAGGGAATATTTCTGCCATAACAAACACAAGTCAAAAGTATATTTCATTTACAAAAATGATATTCACAAAACCTATAACTCGTATTCGGTTTCTTGATTCTTACAAGTTTATGGGAACACCACTAGCCTACCACGCATCAAATCTAAGCTCCACGGACTCTTTTCCAAATCTTAATTCATTCTTTCCAAAAGAGGAAATTCTCACTAAAGAGGAAATTCAGATTAAAGAGAGAATTCAAAGTAAAGAGGAAATTCTAATTAATGAGGAAATTAATGAAGAAATTCTAACTGAAGATGAAATTCTGATTAAAGATGAAATTCTGATTAAAGAAGGAATTCTTACGAGAGAGGAAATTCAAACAAGGAATGAAATTCAAAGTAAAGAGAAAATTCTTACAAGTAAGGGAATTTATCCTTATGATTATATGGATTCATTTATGAGATTTAAAGAAACACAACTTCCATCAAAAGAAAGTTTCTATAATAACCTTTATGAAGAAGAGATAAGTGATAAGGAATATAAACACGCACAAGAAATATGGAAAATATTTAAGATAAAGAACCTTGGAGAATATCATGATTTATATCTAAAAACATGTTTTATTGTTAGCTGATGTGTTTGAAGCTTTTAGATCACTCTGTCATAATAAAAATTGTTATGGATTAGATCCTGCCCACTATTTCACAGCTCCTGGTTTAGCTTGGAGTGCAATGTTGAAAATGACAAAACAAGATATAGATTTAATCAGTGATGTTGATATGCTTTTGATGATTGAGAAGTCCAAGAGAGGTGGAATATCACAAGTATGTTCAAAAAAGATATGCTAAAGCAAATAATAAATATCTTCCAAATTATGATAGTGAAAAAGATAGTAATTATTTGATGTATTTTGATGCTAATAATTTGTATGGATGGGCAATGTCTCAATCTCTGCCTTATGGTAAATTAGAGTGGGTGGAAGAAAAGGATTATGAAAAGGCTTTGATGAATATTGTTATTTCTTCTCAAGAGGAATTGAATGAGGAAGAAGAAGGTTTTTATTTTGAAGTTGATTTGAGGTACCCGAGTGATCTTCATAATAAGCATAAAGATCTTCCTTTTGCATGTGAGAAAGAAACCCCAAAGAAAGAATGGTTAAGTGGTTATCATAAAAGTTTTAATATTAAAGGTAAATCAACAGAAAAGTTATTAACAACATTCTATGATAAAGAGGGATATGTTTTGCATCAGAGAAGCTTAAAACAGTTTTTGAGAGAAGGATTGAGAGTAGCTAAAATTCATAGAGTTTTAAAATTTAAACAAAGTCCTTGGGTGAAAAAGTATATTCAATTCAATACAGATATGAGAGCAAATACAAAAGTAAAATTTGAAGGGGACTTTTATAAATTAATGAATAATGCTGTATTTGGAAAGACTATGGGAAAAATGTTAGAAACAGGCAAAACATTAGATTCGCAACATCTTGGAAAGAAGCTTCGAGATTGATAAATAAACCAAGTTTTGAGAGAGAAAGAGCTTTTTTCAGAGAACTTTTCTGCAATTCATATGAAAAAGGAAAGTATTGTAATGGATAAACCAATTTATATTGGAACAGCAGTTCTTGATTTATCAAAGATATTGATGTATGATTATTTGTATAATGACTTAAAGAAAGAGTATGGTGAAAATGTTTCATTGTTGTATATGGACACTGATAGTTTTATCCTAGATATAAAAACTGATGATGTTTATAAAGATATGAAGAAAAATATTGGAGTATATGATACAAGTAATTTCAGCAAGAAGAGTGAGTTATTTTCCAAAAAGAATGAAAAGGTTATTGGTAAGTTTAAGGATGAGTTGGGTGGAAAAGTAATGAGTGAGTTTATTGGATTGAGAGCAAAGGCATATGCTTATAAGTATGGTGATCAGATTGATAAGAGGTTAAAGGGAATAAAGAAATATGTAATAAAGAAATCAATAACTTTTTAGAAATTATTATAATTGTTTGATGAATAAGAAAGAGAAGAATATAGGAAAATGAATACAATAAGAAGTTATAAACATAACATATATGTATATATATATATATATACATATATATATATATATATATATATATATACATATATATATATATACACATATATATATACATATATACATATATATATATACACATATATATATACATATATACATATATATATATATATATATACATATATATAGTGAAGAAGTAAATTAAAAGGCATTAGGAGCCTTTGATTATAAGAGATTTATTTTAGATAATGGAATAGATTGTGTTCCATATGGATATTGTATGATAGAGTGTTTTAACGATGGGAAGATGGGTTAGGGTTTTTTAAGGGCTACCGCCGCATTTTTTCGTAATATATAAATGGTCAAACCAAGTATTAATCAAACTAAAGAGTGGAGAAAATCTCAGTCTTGGTATATAAATGGAAAACATAATGAATGTGAAAAATATCAAATAAGTCTTGTTGAAAAAAGAACTAAAACAAAGGTAAATCAAACAAATAAGCAAATCAATTTAAAAACTAGTAAGTTAGAGGATGTAAAGAAAATAATAAATATCCTTGAATGGACTGAAAACTTTGATGGTTATCAATTGAACAATGAAAAAACAATTTACTATAATCTCAAAATGATATGTGGCTCAGGAGGTGGTCAAACAAGAGCATTAAGAGAAGTTTATCATTTCGTAATGGCACAAAAGGGGTATCTTACAAAATATAAAGATTCAAATGTTTTGTTTTTCAATATTTTAGATGGGGATTATTGTGCAAAGAAAATTAAACTATTGAAGGAATTTGAGAATGAACAAATCTTTATAGGTTCAATGAGAGCTGTTCAACCTCCAGGTTAAAAGGGGAGACAAATAAATATACCTTGGGATAGCCTGGTGTTGGCTAAGCCTGGTGTTGGCTTAGTGGTTAGGGTGGCGGCTTGGGATCCTAGTGTCCTGAGTTCAAGCCCCGTTGGATGCTGAATTAACACCAGGGAGTTGACTCAGCCTGTCATCCTTCCGAGTCGGCGAAATGAGTGCCAGTGTACTGGTCCCGGTGTATGCCCCGGTAAGAATAGGTGTACCATATCCCTGTGTGTCGTAAGAGGCGACCAGGGTTGGCGTCAGGAAGGGCATCCGGCCATAAAACATTGCCTCACAAAAAGCCAAACCCCTGTACAGCAGGGAAAAATGGATAAAAAAGGGGTTTATTTTTAGGGAAAAAAAAGGGAATCGCTGAAAATCCCCCATTCATTTACATGGGGAAAAGTGAGCCAGAACAG
>NW_028222580.1:25000-33847 GCF_056783735.1 Eptatretus burgeri | reverse complement strand
TCAAAGAAGAAAAATTAGAATTTAGAATGGAAAACAATATCTGTCATATTTGTGAGGGGGAAATTAAGGAGTTTAAAGTTAGAGACCATTGTCATCTTACTGGTAAATATAGAGGTCCCGTCATTCCTGTTGTAATCTTAATTATAAATTACCTTCTTTATTCCAGTCTTTCTTCACAACAGCGCCAACTATGATACACATCTATTTATAAATGAACTTTCAAAAACACCAGGGAATATTTCTGCTATAACAAACACAAGTCAAAAGTATATTTCATTTTCAAAAATGATATTCACAAAACCTATAACTCGTATTAGGTTTTTAGATTCTTACAAGTTTATGGGAACACCACTAGCCTACCTCGCATCAAATCGAAGCTCCACAGACTCTTTCCAAATCTTAATTCATTCTTTCCAAAAGAGGAAATTCTCACTAAAGAAGAAAATCAAATTAAAGATGAAATTCTGATTAAAGAAGGAATTCTTACGAGAGAGGAAATTCAAACAAGGAATGAAATTCAAAGTAAAGAGAAAATTCTTACAAGTAAGGGAATTTATCCTTATGATTATATGGATTCATTTATGAGATTTAAAGAAACACAACTTCCTTCAAAAGAAAGTTTCTATAATAACCTTTATGAAGAAGAGATAAGTGATAAGGAATATAAACACGCACAAGAAATATGGAAAATATTTAAGATAAAGAACCTTGGAGAATATCACGACTTCTTATATCTAAAACAGATGTTTTATTGTTAGCTGATGTGTTTGAAGCTTTTAGATCACTCTGTCATAATAAAAATTGTTATGGATTAGATCCTGCCCACTATTTCGACAGCTCCTGGGTTTAGCTTATGGAGTGCAATGTTGAAAATGACAAAACAAGATATAGATTTAATCAGTGATGTGGATATGCTTTTGGATGATTGAGAAGTCCAAGAGAGGTGGAATATCACAAGTATGTTCAAAAAGATATGCTAAAAGCAAATAATAAATATCTCCCAAATTATGATAGTGAAAAAGTGATAGTAATTATTTGATGTATTTTGATGCTAATAATTTGTATGGATGGGCAATGTCTCAATCTCTACCTGTATGGTAAATTAGAGTGGGTGGAAGAAAAGAATTATGAAAAGGCTTTGATGAATATTGTTATTTCTTCTCAAGAGGAATTGAATGACGAAGAAGAAGGTTATTATTTTGAAGTTGATTTGAGGTACCCGAAAGTGATCTTCATAATAAGCATAAAGATCTTTCCTTTTGCATGTGAGAAAGAAACTCCAAAGAAAGAATGGTTAAGTGATTATCATAAAAGTTTTAATATTAAAGGTAAATCAACAGAAAAGTTATTAACAACATTCTATGATAAAGAGGGATATGTTTTGCATCAGAGAAGCTTAAAACAGTTTTTGAGAGAAGGGATTGAGAGTAGCTAAAATTCATAGAGTTTTAAAATTTAAACAAAGTCCTTGGGTGAAAAGTATATTCAATTCAATACAGATATGAGAGCAAATACAAAAGTAAAATTTGAAGGGGACTTTTTATAAATTAATGAATAATGCTGTATTTGGAAAGACTATGGAAAAATGTTAGAAACAGGCAAACATTAGATTCGCAACACCTTGGAAAGAAGCTTCTAGATTGATAAATAAACCAAGTTTTGAGAGAGAAGAGGTTTTTTCAGAGAACTTTTCTGCAATTCATATGAAAAAGGAAAGTATTGTAATGGATAAACCAATTTATATTGGAACAGCAGTTCTTGATTTATCAAAGATATTGATGTATGATTATTTGTATAATGACTTAAAGAAAGAGTATGGTGAAAATGTTTCATTGTTGTATATGGATACTGATAGTTTTATCCTAGATATAAAAACTGATGATGTTTATGAAGATATGAAGAAAAAATATTGGAGTATATGATACAAGTAATTTCAGCAAGAAGAGTGAGTTATTTTCCAAAAAGAATGAAAAGGTTATTGGTAAGTTTAAGGATGAGTTGGGTGGAAAAGTAATGAGTGAGTTTATTGGATTGAGAGCAAAGGCATATGCTTATAAGTATGGTGAACAGATTGATAAGAGGTTAAAGGGAATAAAGAAATATGTAATAAAGAAATCAATAACTTTTAGAAATTATTATAATTGTTTGATGAATAAGAAAGAAGAATATAGGAAAATGAATACAATAAGAAGTTATAAACATAACATATATAGTGAAGAAGTAAATAAAAAGGCATTAGGAGCCTTTGATGATAAGAGATTTATTTTAGATAATGGAATAGATTGTGTTCCATATGGATATTGTATGATAGAGTGTATAAAATAGATTATGTTTTAACGATGGGAAGATGGGTTGGGTTTTAAGGGCTACCGCTACGTTTTTTCACAATATATAAATGGTTAAACCAAGTATTAATCAAACTAAAGAGTGGAGAAAATCTCAGTCTTGGTATATAAATGGAAAACATAATGAATGTGAAAAAATATCAAATAAGTCTTATTGAAAAAATAACTAAAACAAAGGTAAATAAAACAAATAAGCGAATTAATTTAAAAACTAGTAAGTTAGAGGATGTAAAGAAAAAAATGAATATCCTTGCATGGAGTGAAAACTTTGATGGTTATCAATAGAACAATGAAAAATCAATTTACTATAATCTCAAAATGATATGTGGCTCAGGAGGTGGTCAGATGAGAGCATTAAGAGAAGTTTATCATTTCGTAATGGCACAAATGGGGTATCTTAAAAAATATAAAGATTCAAATGTTTTGTTTGTCAATATTTTAGATGGGGATTATTGTGCAAAGAAAATTAAACTATTGAAGGAATTTGAGAATGAACAAATCTTTATAGGTTCAATGAGTGAGCTGTTCAACCCCAGGTGTTCAATTCAATGAGGTTCAACCTCCAAGTTAAAAGGGGGGACAAATAAATATACCTTGGGATAAAAAGGGGATTTATTTTTAGGGAAAAAATATAAATCGCTGAAAAATCCCCATTCATTTACATGGGGAAAAGTGAGCCAGAATCAGTATTCTTACCCTACTCATACATATATATATATATATACATATATATACATGCATACATATATATATATATATATATATATATATATATATATATATATACATGCATACATATATATATATATATATATATATATATATATATATATATATATATATATATATATACATGCATACATATATACATATACATATATATATATATATATATATATATATATATATATATATATATATATATATATATATATATACATGCATACATATATACATATATATATATATATATATATATATATATATATACATGCATACATATATACATATATATATATATATATATATATATATATATACATGCATATATATATATATACATGCATACATATATGCATATATATATATATACATGCATACATATATATATATATATATATATATATATATATATATATATATATGCATACATATATATATATATGCATACATATATATATATATATATATACATATATATACATGCATACATATATACATATATATATATACATGTATATATATACATATATACATGTATATATATGCATACACATATATATATCCAGTCACGACTGGATTGTCCGTCCGGTGGGCGACGTGCCGCGATTCGAGTTACGTGGCCGGCCAGCACGCCGGCGGGCGCGGAAGACCGCAACACTGGTGTCAGGTCGTGCGATACAAATTCATCGCCCTCCTCTCGGCACTGGTATCGGAGAACAGGAAAACGGGCTCTCCTGTCTCCGGCTAAATTCACGGGAATCGGTCCAGGGGTGAGAGAAGCGACCCCCGATTCCCTCCAAATTACGAGCGATTCAAATTAACCCTTCACGAGAAGCAAGATGGCGTCTCAAGGCGAGCGGGTGCCGGGTGGATAAGGTATGTGTAATAGTAATGTAGAATCCATGGTCCAGGATGGAATCCCCGTGCAGGAAATGTTGATTGTGCAGGAACACGGACTCGCCCAACTGAACCCAGGGCCCGAGGTGGGTGCGGCAGCGGCCGCGGTGTATGACACCCCCCCCCCTCTCCACCAAGACCCTTCCCCGATCCTGGCCGAATCGGCTCACCCAAGCGCACCCGACATGGCCCAGCTATTCGCCATGCTGGCAAAAATGGATACAAATATGAACGAAGTGAAAACGAAGATGGATACATTCACAAACGAAATAAAACGCATGAAAACTAAAATGGAAACAAACATGAAGGAAGAAATGAAAGAGCTGCGGGGTGTGACGCAGAGCATGGGCCGAAGCCTGCAGGCGGGCATGAAGGCAGTAACCGCGGAGCTCAAAATGGCGACTCCACGTGTGGGAGCGAACGAGCTGGGAGGGAGTGCAACGGCTGTCGGGCCCGCGGTGGAGGCGGGTAAGGAAAAAATAATTCGGGGACGTGTTGGGCGAGGGTCGTGACGGAAAAAGTGACGGTAACTGAGAGGGAAAAACTAATTGGGGTGACGGAGACGTGCACGAGGGACATAACAAGGGAAGAGACGGAAATAATAGTTGAGACAAGGGAGGTAAAGGGTGAAGAGGTGACTGAGTTGGCAGAGACACGGGAGATGGGAACGATAGAGGGAAGACTACACGATGAAGACGGGGTAAGTGACGCGCACACACACACGGAGGTAGTGGAGGATAATGGGGGTGAGCTCGCGGAGCGTGTCGGGACCCAGTGCGAGCACCTGGATGGCCTCCTCCAGGAACGAGGGGAGGGAGTCTGCCCCCTTGAGGCGAGTCACGACCAGGTGAGTTCGGTCGTGCTTTGCGAGGTTGAGGGGAGGGGTGCTGTGGACGGGTGCACGGAGAGCTTGGGGGGTATAGAGGCCCCGGAGACCCTTGTGGGGACACGAATCCCCAGTGTGGTTGTCCCTGTGTGTGTGGTGCAAGGTGTGAGTGCGTCCCCGTGTGTGGAAGCGACCCCGTGTGTGAGTGGTGCGGTAGCGATGGTGCCGGAGTGTGTGCTTCCCAGCACGCCGAGTGTGGATGAGGCACCGCGGTTAAGTGCCCCCGCGTGTATGAGTGAGGCACCGCGCGTGAGTTCCCCCGCGTGTGTGAGTAGTATGGTTTGTGTGAGTGGTGAGGCACCGTGCGTGAGTGAACGGCCGTGTGCAAGGTCGCTGTGTGCAAGGGAGACCGTGTGTGTGAGAGAGCGGTATGTGAGGGAGATGTCGGTTGGCATGCGGGAGCACGCAGCCGCGTCTCCCGGTGTGAATGTGATGGAGTGGACTGTGTGCGTCGTGACACGCAGGTGTGCGTGTGTGGAATGGAGACGGAGACGGCGACAGAGGAGAGAAAGCCGGGTAGCGGCTGTAGCTATTTCGCGCACCGTGCCGGGTTCGCCCAGCAGTGAGCACGCGGTTCGTGCTGTGCAACGCACGAGACCACCACGTGCTCGCTTGCGAGAGTGAAGTCCCGGTCCGGAAACGCACGCGGTGGATTTGCCGATCCCGCGGACGGACAAAGTTTAGGCAGGTAAATGGATTTGGACCGGACGGGTTCTCCACGCGATCGTGTGTGTTAAGCTCCAACGGGCAAAGCACATGTGTTCGCGTGGGGAACGGCTCGAGACGTGGGGCTTGTTTTTTTTATGCGCACGGTGACGTCATGGCTGCACGTGGGGTTGGAATCCGGCAGGAGGGGTATCTCTGCCGGATGGTCCCGTCCAAGGAGGGACGAGGAACACGTGCAGCTGCATGACGTCACGGGCAGGTGCAAAGTGCGCGAGCTCTGAGTTGCCGCGCAGGTGCTGGGCATAAAAAAAAAAAAAAAAAAGCAAGCCTCACTTTCGGGTGTACAGGATTCCTGGGCAAGGGGTGAAAGACCCCCTTACCTGGGCACAGGATGGAAACTAGTTAGGGGGAAGGGTTAGCTTAGCTAGACCGACTTCATGGGGCAGGGGTAAGTCCTCATGGGGTCCGTGGAATGGATTAGTTAGAGGGATTGTAGCCAGATTTAGGTTGGGAAATAAAATGAATTTTTGATTTAGGAGACAGAGACAGACTTGTGAATGTGTAGAGGGGACGTAGCTTAGCTACGTAGTGTTAAAAGGAACGTGCTGTAGTTTAAGGGACGACGTGGGAGCACGAGTTAGTTAGGGGATGTAGTTAGAAGGATGGCAGAGTTCAGTGGTGTGTGTGTTGAAGAGTTGGAGAGTTGTTGGTGAGTGAATTGGAAGCATGTGCTTGGTGAGTGAGTGAGGCCAGCGGGTCTGTGTGTGTGGAGTGAATGGGGAATGCATGGTGCGATGAGTGATTGGGGGGGAGGAGTGACTCCCGCCAAAGGGACCCCGGGGTCAGGGTAGAGTGAGTTAGCTGGGTTAGTCAAATTGAAAAATGGAGGTCGTTTTGTTGTTGGTGGGAAAGTAGGCTCGAGACCCATTTGGAGGGGTGCAGGAGCCCTGTTGACGGGCTTGGGAGCGTGGCTGCGAAAGGAGAGTATCGCTGAGTGGGTACCCCGGGCACCAGGCTAGTCGGCCGCGGTAGGGACTGCGGGGCCCATGGGGGGCCGGGATAGAGTAGTGGGCACGGGTGCGCCTGCTTGGTGCGGGGGCCCGGGCCGCCATTAGCCGCGTGGGCAGTGTTGTGGGCACGGGTGACCCTCGGAAAGGGGCCCCGGAGGCCGGCCTGCCACGTGTGCGTTTCAGGGGAGGTGCCATGGGGGGCACTCCCCGGTGTTAGGGAGCTGGTAGGCTCGGAGGCAGTGTAGTGCCCGGGGGTGCCATAGCGGGAGATTCGGCAGAGGGTCGTGCCTGCCAAAGGGAGCCACGTGTCCCAGCCAGGAGACCGTGTGAGGGCACGGAGAGAAAATTGGGGGGCGAGGCCCGAAATTGTAAGGACACCAACACAGGCGACGGGAATCTGGGTTGTTAGAACCAATAGTTTAAGCGAGAGGCGCTTGTTGAAAGCCCCGGGGTAGTTTAACAGTTAAATGGTTAGGGTAGATTAGGAGATGTACCCCTCCGCACCATCCATCCCCTCGCTGTCGTTGTGGGCCGCTGGACCCACTTTGGTTATAGATCGCTGAACTCTGGGGAGGCCATTCTGAGGCTTGAGTTGGGCCTCGGCACAGGACGTTAGCTCTCCCTTATTCCCCTCTGGGAAGGGAACGTAGGGGTTGGGAGTAGGCTAGGTGACAGGATAGGTTAGCCGAACAAGGACGATAAAGGGGGTTAGGGGACAATTTATAGTGGGGAAGTAGAAATAAAAACAACAAAAAAATAAGTTGGGGCTAAATTGGGGTTTGACAAATTAAGGGAGTGGGTATGTACAGTGACAGGCAAAGGCGATAGGTGGGAGGGAGACAGGTAGGTAGGTCCGAGCCCGCCTTCCAAGTGGCCAGCACCACCGCACTCCCTCCACCAACCTCCACTGAACGGCAAAGGCTGGCCAACTTCATCGGCTGGCTGTTTTTCTTCAAGGCCTGTGCCGGCCAACTTCATCGGCAGCTGTTGTTTTGCTGCAAGGCCTGTGCCATCGGCTGGTCGTGTTTTGCTTCAAGGCCTGTGCCGGCCACTTCGTCTGCAGCTGCTGTACTTCAAGGCCTGTGCCGGCCAGTTCATCTGCCGGCTGTGTTTGCCTGCAGCGGCCTTCTTCTGCGGGCTGTATTTGCCTGCTCACCTTTGCCATGCCATGCCTACTGCCCACGTTTACCAGCCCCGTTCAATTTTGCTTTGCCCCCCCCTGTTCATTTCCATGTGCGCCAGGATCAAGGCAACAGTTTGCAAGCTGCAAGAACTGCCCTGTTGGCAGCTACAACACGGGCCTGCAGTGGCGGCCCGTGCACCGTGTTTGTGTTCATGCATCCATTCGTTGTGCTCATTGCGTGTGCCACTTGAGCTGGCACGGAGACTGCGTTGTGCGGCCCATGCACCGTTGTGGTTCACTGCGTTCAGTTCAAAAGGGAAGGCCTTGAACTGCGTGTGAGCAGCCAGCCACGTTCCCTGTCACCTGCATTGTTTGAGCCAGAGACTGCATGCGGGCAGCCTGGCTCCCTGCTAACTGCTTTCTTTTTGCAGAGTCAATGATCCTGGGCCATGGTTTAGTGTAAAATTTGTAAGTTAAGGTTAAGATGTACTGTACATATGAGTGCGCCCCCGGCATGTATGTCTTAGCGCCGGCAATTTTATTTAAGTCGTCCGTGTGAGTGAGTTTGTTTAGGTAGTTACGCAGCCCTCAGGTTATTTATTTTGGGGACACGAATACCATGAATGTCGCACTCAGGGATCCGTAGGTAAAATGTACTTGGGGAAAACTACACATGATGGCACACGAAAATTTGACGACTCGGGACGAGTCTGTTAAAAGGGAAGGGGGTAGTGTTGTGGTTACCAGATTCGCAAACCACCATTCAGGTCCCTTAGGTGAGGTATCTCGGTAAGTACATGTGTAGTTAGGTCCAAACCCGTTGTCTAGTGGGAATACATGTCATTTATGCGAGCTGCGACTCTTCAGGATAGCCGTTTTTCTTTTACTATCTTTATTTTGGACCAACCGCCATGATCACAACCACAACATCAACCACCAACCACAACGCCGCTTCACCACAACCGCCACGACCTTCCCGTCACACCTCGCAACCGTAGCATCGCCACCGTTCTGCTTGCTCAGCTGTGGGTACCGGTGTTGGACTCGTGCAGGGCGCACGTTGAACAGCGTGTACAAAACCACGGATTTTCTGCTTCAAAAACGGATCTAAAACGACACACGCCCACTTTTTGCCGTCCAATCGGTGAGCGAGGGGCGAATTGGCCCCGCCCCCAGGGCGATCGATATATGCAAATT
>NW_028222579.1:32500-33988 GCF_056783735.1 Eptatretus burgeri | reverse complement strand
CGGACAATCCAGTCGTGACCCACTCTCGGCGGACTAACGCTCGGGAACCAGTCACGGGTGGACCTTTTCGTCTCACCGCGATCGAGTTAATCGGCCCCCGCGTGGGATAGGGTTGCTCGCAAAATTCGAACTACCGAAGTACCCACGCGGAGGGTAGACCGGGCGATCGCACCTCGCCGCAGGTCGATTTTCGGACACGGGCCACTTCTAAGCGACCCGCTCCGTACCATATCAGAATAACCGAGCGGTGTTATTCGCCGACCTCGACGGTTCGATTTAATTATCGGGCGTATTCAGCCCACTACCAACCCCTTTACGTGAAGCAAGATGAGGGTTCAATGGGGGAAAAGACGAAGCGAAGCGGGAGAACAGTTCAACAATAAAGCCACATTTATTTCGCGATGCACACGGGAAGCACACAAATACAATTCCACCAAATGCACACATGTATAAAAGAAGAACACACTTCCATATTACACAAAAAGCAAATATAAAGTGAAAACACAGTGCAGAGCTAATACCGACCACCGAGCACACGGGCTCACTTTATACAATTCTACTTCACAGGACGGCGCCGATAACCACATATTCCTAAAACTAAGGGGAAAAGAACATCACCACATGACAAAAAGAGAGGGGAAGGCAGGGCCTGAGGCCGAGACCGTGTCGGGCCTACCCGTACTGGTGATGAGACGCGGAGCGGCGATGGCCCCGCAACTCCGCGGGCCTCGCGATGACAGTGCCTGGCAGAGGGGGGGTGTGGGAACGGGGCCCTTGGTCGCACTATCTCAGCACGGGGGGGAAACAGGAGGGGGGTTGCTGATGCTCGGGGTATAGAGGATATAACCCTTTATTATCCCTGGTGTGCGTCTCCACCTCGGCCAGGTCACGCTGCCGGCCTCTCCCTCGGGCGTGCAGCTTCCTGGCACCGACGCGAGCTTACCCCTCGTCCGACTCTCTTCAGCTTCTCCAGCCACTGCAGGCTTCGGCTCCAGTCTTCCACTCTGACTCGTACCACTCCGTTCCGACTCCTTCTCGTTCTCTTGAACTCCTTCTCGTTCCTCTCGTTTGCGACTGAACTCCTTTGACTGACGAACACCGGCCCTTTTATCCCCCCGCACCTTCGCTCTTTGACCCTTGACCCTCTGCCTTTGACCTTTCACCTCGCTAACTCGCTCCCCATTGGCCCGAGAAAAAGTGGGCGTGAAGGCTTTTTGATCCACAAATTTGCATATATCGACCGCCCTCAACGCTCTGGAGGCGGGGCCAATTCGGGCTCGCTCACCGATTGGACGGAACAAAAAGTGGGGCGTGTGTACGTTTTTGATCCCGTTTTTGAAGCACAAAATCCGTGATGTTTTTGTACACGCTGTTCGACGCGCGCTCTGCACCAGTCCAACACCGGTACCCACGAGCGGGGCAAGAACGGTGGCGATGCTACGGTTAAGCAAGGTGTGACGGTTAAGGTCGTGGCGGTTGTGGTGAAGC
>NW_028222579.1:12500-27500 GCF_056783735.1 Eptatretus burgeri | reverse complement strand
GGGAGGGGTGAATGTGGATGAGGCTTATGTGGATAAATGGTCATGGGTGGAGAGATGGGGGGATGGGTGGATGAGTGGAGCTTGTGTGTGATGGGTGGATAATTTTTTAATTAAATAAACATGTTGTGTGTGTGGGGAACTAATTAACTAATCACTAATTATGTGAATAAGTGATGAATATGGGTGGAGCTTGTACCAGTGGGGTTTGTGTCATTGTGGGAGCTTGTGAGCCAGCAAGCCAAAAGTTTTTGTGATATGGAGGTTGTGTGGAGCTTGTGTGGGGTGTGTGTGGGCGGGGCTTCGGTGGGAGGGGCGTGTGTGGGCGGAGTCAAAAGGCGGAGTCAAAACCATTTCAATTTATTGGGAGCTTGTGGGGGCATAATCATGTGATGGGGTAATTGTGTATGGATTGCATGTGGGTCGGGGCTTGTGTGGGCGGGGGCTTGTGTGGGTGGAGCCAAAAAGGGGCGGAGTCAAAAAATTTCAATTTATCTTTGTCTTTTGTAATTCCTGTGAATAAAATGAACCTAAAAATCTCTTCCTTCCAAATCATATATCTTATAAGTCCAAGCGAACCGTATCTATTACATGCACCAATTTTAAAAGCTCGTTGGTCCATCTTTTCGTATAACCTTTTTCAAAATGAGATTTCCACCTATATATTCTTACGATATCACCAACTTTGAACTTAGGTTTTCTGACATTAATCTCTTTTTCATATTTTAATTTTGTAAATGTTTCTGATGGCTTCATATATTTGTTGACAAAGTGTGAATCGTGTCATTGTACTTATCCACAAATATCTTGAATAAAAGATGACCATTGTTGTGAACCGAAGTTGTGTGAATTTTTTATATAGTCTCTCTTTAAGGTACGCATTAAAACGTTCAACAACAACTGCCTTCCCTTCATTAAAGGTACTGTATAATGTAATATCACTGTTATTTTTTAGAAAATTCATAAATGTCTTGTTATAAAACTCCCTACCCTCATCAGTCCACAATTTTTTAGGTTTTCTCTTACTTTTATTAAATATCTGTTGGAAGGCTAACATAAGAGTATTACCTGTTTTGTTTTTTAATGGTACAACCCACGCATATTACCTACTCCCTCAAATCAATAATAACGGCTAAAGCATACTTGTACCCCTTATCATTATTGAGTTCAATCAAATCAGCAGACCAGATATAATCTACTTCCTTGGAATAAACTTTCCTTCTCTGGAAACTTCTTGTGAATATTGGTTTATGTAATTCATCAGCTAATTGTTCCTTCAGTCTTAATGGCATCATTAGAGCCTATAAGTTTTTTTGAATTTCCAAGTCCAAGTTTCAATTTAGCACTGATCATCTTCTTCACAATGAACCGATCAACTTTTTCTCTCAAGGTTGGATTTTGTATCAGAGACAAATTATACAACATTTCTCTATCGGCTTCATGCTTTTCTTCCAACGTTGTGGTATTCCCATAATCAATATCGTGTCTCATGCACACTTCATCAACTCTATTGATAGGCTTACTCCAGGATTTAGGATTGTCTGCCTCATCTAATCTTTTTATCCAAGCTTGTGCCTGGGCCAACAGAAAGAATACCCTGGAAGATGTAATTCCCTGGTATTCCAGTAGTTGTAAATTTACTTTCCTGGATATGTAAACTTTTGGATATCTCCTCCTAGTTTGTGTTGGGAGATAAATTGATTTTTTTTGAACCACACACCGAACATATACCTTTTTGTATAACCCTGTTATTTTTACTTTTAATATATGAAATATTTTTAGTATTAGTTTTCTTTTTTACATTTGAGACAATAACTCCATTTATTTATGAGAAAATTCCTGCAGAGTGCAAAAACCTTTTAGTTTCCAACATGCACATTTGAATCTTGATTTTTAAAACATAAAGAATCCTTAGAAATGCCTTCACTCTCTCCTCCATTTATTTAAGAAAAAATGAAAAACTTGAATTAAAATCCATATCTTGTCGATGCCAATATCTTGCCGAAAGTATTGCAAATAGACTTGTCAATTCTTTCTTTTCCCCTCCTCGGTGGGTTGAGTTATTTTCTGTAATACCCTTTAATCTTTTTTAATCTCACTGGTTTCCCCATATTTTGATATTTATTTTGTCTCAGCTTCTCTTCCTCCCCTCCTCCTCCTTCTCTCTTCTCTTTTTCCTCCTTTTCTCTTTCCTCTCCTTCTCTTTTCTTCTCCCTCTCCTCCCTCTCCTTCTCTCTTCTTCTCCCTCCTCCTCTCTCTCTTCTCCCTCTCTCTCTCCCTCTCTCTCTTCTCTTCTCCCTCCCTCTCTCTCTCTCTTTCTCCCTCTCCTCCTTCTCTCTCTCTCTTCTTTCCTCCTCCTTCTCTTTCTTTCTCCCTCTTCTCCTTTTCCTCCTCTTCCCTCTCTTCTTCAACTCCTTCCTCATCCCTTACTATCCTTGAATCGCTTACACCCCATAGAATATTATACATATATTCATCAGGATTTCTTGTTATTCCTGTATCCAAAATAATTTTTTTTACAACAGGAAACCAATAAAATTTCTCTTTGAATTTCTAAAAGAGCCTTACCTTTTCTTAACTTTATAATTTTTTTTCATTATTTAACATTCTAATTAAATCTAAAGTTGTCGGTTTATCAACATCAGCATAATGCCAATCTTTTATTGAAAATACTCTCAATTCTTATGTTGTAGAACATATTTATTAAAATACCGAATACCCTTTTTCTTGAAGGTATGCTTGGACACAGAAATGATAATTTTCTTGAAGCCTTTCTTGCTGTCATTTATGTATTAGAAATATATGTTAGAATAATATTATGGCAACGAAACACCTCCCCATCTTCCCATAGTTAAATCATTTTGTATTTCCTCTTACTTATTATATATAATCCTGTTTTTCTGGTTTTCATGAGATAAACAAGGGCAAACCATTATTATATTTACCCTTATTAAATTCTTTTTATTTGTTGTTTACTAATCGTAGCCCCACAAAAAACTCATTCTCGATACCAAGTGGATAATATTCTTCCTTACGAGACTGATTTAATTGTTCCAGGTCTTCGAGGTTAATTTTAAATGACCAATTATACCCTAAGTCATTCATATCATATCCCCATTGTTCTATTCTCATACAAATGATACGCCCTTCTTTATAAAAATTTATTTTAATTCGAACTGTGAATTCTGTATGACCTGGAGATAATATCAACACTTCTGTATCTTTGGAATACACAGCCGTTTTATTTAAGGATATATATTGTGATAAATCGCTTAATCTCACCAAGTCATTCGTCAGTCGGGCTTGGATAATTTTTTTAATTTATAAGCATTTTTCATGTTAATATTTTTGGTTATATTATATTTATGTCGCTCAGCCTGTGCCTTTGTGTGTAATAATAATTCTGATAAATCAATATCCAGTTCTTGAGATAAACCAAAGATAGAACCATCTTTACCAACATAAGTCATTTATATTAGATTAAAAATAATATCATAAAATTTTTTATTTTTGTTGAGTTGAAATAACACATATAGGCATAATTGGCCACAACACTTGGAATTTAATCTTTTGGACTTGAAATGTTTGATAAACACCATTCTGTAAGAATTTTATGACTTCAACAGGTGGTGGAAGACCAAAACTATCAAAATAATATTTGTCTTGACTATTAAAAATACAAACCCAATGAGAACCGCTCCCATTATTATCTTCTAAGTTCATAATAATATTCTTTGTATGTTTCGCACATTTGTTAATTCATCTCTCATACAAATAACCACATTATGAATTTTTAATTTCTTACAATATTTGACAAGTTGTAAATTTGATGTTGTATTCTTTCCAAATTTTTTCAACCACTCATCAATGCTCATTTATTTATTAGAAAAGATATAATCCATTACCTCTTTTCGTTAATTTTACACCTGCTTGTGCTATAGAAGAAAGCATATCTCCAACTAACAATCTCGCTTTATCAGGCAGATCTTCAAGTTTTTCAGCAAAATCTACAATTACACCACTTCCACTAATTTGTTTCTCCAACTCTTTGTTATGTCTTTCCAATTCTTTTTGAGCCTGAGTTGAGCCTTCCTTTCGCTGCTGGCAGTTTTCACCGCTGTTGAAATACCACCACAATGCTCCAACCGCACTTAAACCAGCAAATAAAGGAATTTAGAAATGGGAGAAATCCTCCACTCGCTCTCTCTTATTGAATATTTTTTCAACATTGGTTTTGTCATTTTAATTTTAAGTGAGCCAGTGTCATTCAAGATTTTAACTCATGCAGGTTCTCTTGTGAGAAAAACATCAATTCTTACTGCTCCTTTTCTGAATTGTATTAACGTTAATCGCATAAGGCTTTTGATTTTGGAACACAAGATGATAGTTTATGAAGATTGGATTTGATTAACATATACCCCAGTTGGTACTTTGCCACTCATTTATTTAACAAAAAATTATGTGAGACTAATCATCACACCATTATCTGTATTAATCTGCAATTCTGTTTCTTCCAAAAGCAAACAATATGTATCAACTTCTTCACTTTCCTCTTTTCAATGTATAGGGAAGTATCCACTGACAGACTTTATAGTTTCCTTTTGAGCGCCAGGTCAAACGCATAGATTGTATACAAACTTTTAAATGCTGTCATATCCAAAATAGGTCTCTTTATTTCCATTACTTTCACACACCTTTTTGGTAAGACTTGTATGCTTCAGCAAAATCATTTTTTTTCCAATTAATTTCCAATCTATCTCGTGGGTAAATGTTCCATCTAGAGGCACGCGAAGTTGTTTCACCTTAGCATTATCACTCAATGCATTATTCTTATCAGTCTCAGTATCACCATCTAGCTTTTTAAAAATGATCCACAGATAGTCGTGGGCTTTCCTTCCAGAACACCCAAATTCCACGTGTAAGTTGTTTGATTGAGTTTAACGTGTTGACATCTTCTTTTGAGGTATGATACACTGAGTGGTTTCTTTGAGTTAAGTCTTCGATTCAACATCTCTTCTGTTTTAAGATTAGGAGTATATTCACTGATATACCAACTCATTTCCTCAATTACAAATTTATTGTTATCAACAAAAGCACTACCAACACCAAAAGCAATCGATTTTCATTATCATTCCTTTGTAGTTGAAATCTAATTTTAAGGCCATACAGAACTTTATCATGATCACAAAATCCAAATATACCTTTAAGAGGAACTGCCACAGTAAAACTATTTTCTGCTTTTGTATCATCATTATACATTCCTTTCCCTTTGAGTATACCCAGGGTCTGTGTTTGTTCCCGCTGACATATCAGGAATAAAACCTTCGACAGACCCCTTTTCCCATTCTATCACTGAATGTATAGAGTGTAAATTTTATCATTTCAGATACAGCAGAGACATAATCAACTGCTTCAACTTCTTGTGTTCCAATATACAAACGCACACTATCAAACATTTTCCAGAAGAAATCATTTACAAGTGTAGCGTTTGTGTTATTCCCAGCCTTAGTGAATTTAAATTTACACAACAAGAAACTTTCGGAGAGATTCAAATAGGTTTGTTGGATTATTTATTTCAAAACTTTTTGTACCATTCGTGATTCCAGTCTGTTCCAGTTATTGCATTTACCTTGAAGTAATCTTTCTTTTAGTGGAGTTTGAGATAATAATAGTATCATCCAAATCATAGATACTATCAATTGCTTCCATACTTGTATTTATTTAGGGAAAAAAAGATGTTAAAACTTTTGAAACCCTGATCCAAGTATTTGAATTATTTTCTGTCGTTCTTGGGGGACAACTGAGTTTTGCCTTTTCTTAATTTCTTTTTATTGCTTGTAATTTATGAGATTCCTTCTGAGCATCTTTTATACTCTTTACGGCACCTGCTACATTTCCCACAGCAGAAGCAGTTGAACCAATTAGATCTTTATGTTTAAGAATAGTTGAACCAATACCCATGAGAGTATCAATTATCCCATCTCCTCTAAATTGATGTCCAACACCCCTTTGTCTCTTAGGTTTATAGTATCCTCTACCAAGATACATACCTTCACCTCTTGTAGTATGGGGAAAAGGGGAACATCCCATCCCCTGTAATTATTTTATATTTTCCCAACTCGTGTTTCCTCAAAATAACCATCGTATTTATTTATTGAAAACTTCACGTAGGTGAATTCTGATGGATATAACTTTCTCCATTAAAAAGAAATCACACGATTATCTTGGTCGGTTATCCTAAAATTTACTCTGTGTATGGTTTTTTCCTGACACAGGTAGATAAACCAAATTTTTGGGTTCCATATTGAATTTATAACCAATTGGGGTTGAGTATGCGCTGAATGAAAATATTGTATTTGTTTTTTTCCCATCATTATAAGCACCATCAATCAAATCACAGTGAATTAACACCGAATTTATTCCCTTGAGGATATTTGAATGACATTATCACTGTAAAACGTCCCATTAGTTTCAATCTTTTTTGAGGAGAAACCCAATAACTCTCTAAATGAATTATCAATTGTGAAATCAACCTTGTAGTTATTTTTAAAACTTTAATCGTTGATTTTGAAGTATGTTTTTGAATGTTTATAACAATATTTTTTGGTTCATCACCCTGTTCTTTCATAAGACGAAAGCAATTTCGGAAGATATTTGAGAAATCTCATATGCTCCGGTGAGACTGTTATCGCTTTGTATCCACTTCCTGGATTATAACTAAACTTGTCATTTTTCTCGGTTATATTAAATAAGTTATTATAAGTTTCCATGGACAATAAAGATGCTCTCATATTCTTTTTGTTGTGTCAAGTTGTAGTGGGTATGGGAATGAAGATGTGTGGTCGCTTGTTGTGAAATTGAAACTAAGGATTGTGCTTCTCATCTTATTTAATATGAGATAAAATGTCTTTATATTGATATTTATTAATTATTTTCATGTTCATCAACTGGTCCAAAATGGCTGATGCTTCATTAAAACAATTGTTATTTCCAGCCTTCTTACTGCCTAACAACAATAACAGTCTATTAACTAATTGCGATGGGTCATTTGGAAGAAAACTAACACCTGAACCAAGGATACTTAAAGCCTGAATAATGTGTTTCTCCTTCTCATTCTTCCTACTTTTACCAGAAAGAATAACCTTATAATTTAGAGTGTTCAGCAGATCAATATATACTCTATCATCATTATTTTCCATATCCAATGGTTTATCAATATACTTTGATTCATCCCTCACAGTTGAACCTTGTCTTCCATCTTTTGTGAGAAGAAACATTAATCTTGGAGTTAGTTTAACAGGGGGTTGAGCAGAACCCAAGAACCTTAATTCATCATTAAATATCAATACCTTTTCTTGAACAAGATGAAATATTGCTGATTGTTCTGTTGGAATGAGTCCTGCTTTGGTTTTTGAATCCGTATTGAATATCTTCATTGTTTTGAAGAGCATTCACAATATAATCAGGGGGTCGATTAATCTCTTCCAGTTGTTGAAATAAACCTTCATCATCATATTCTAATTCTCCTAAATGCTCTAATTCTTCCTCCGTCATTTGACTGAAATCTTTTAACATTTGAAGTTTTTTAGGAGTATATTCTTACCTGCGTCATGGGAAATGTGGAAACATCTTTCATTTTTCCTTGGGAAGTTTTTAAAAGTGGTTTAAAAAATTTCTCTTGTTTTCTTTCAAATGCTTCTTCGGCTCGTTAGTTTCTGTCTGCGTTTCTTCTTTATGTCTTCCTGCTGTTTTACAACTTTTTGAAACCAACTCTTGATGTTCCCTAAATCTTCTTGCTCTTTCTTTTGCATCCATTTATTTATTGAAAAATATCATTTAATATCTTCATCTTGTTTCACAACAATATATTTATATTTTTCTAGTCGTGGTGTTTCATGTAATCCCCTAAATTCCTTTACTACATAATGTAGAACAATTGTCTCTCCAAAAATTGTTTATATCTATTGAATTTAACTTGAATAAAATAAAAGTATGCTAGCATTGTTTCTGATGGAATCCACGAGGAAGCTGGAAAGTACGATTGACTAAGATAAATACAATTACAAGAAGAATGTCTCCCTCTTGTGTAGTAGCTGTCCATTACCGCTTGGTTTCTCTCATTAACACAATCATCAAAGATAACGAGGTTCTTTTTGGATTTATCCAAATCTTGGGGAGACGGTGTATATCATCCGTATTATCACTCAGAATACAAGTTATCGGGTTTTGATTTCTTTTTACATCTCTGTGTATCACAAAATAGTTGTATTATATCTTCAATGTTAAAATCATTTAGGTTTTTTTGAAGTTTAAATAAACCGATTATATCTTCTTTTGAAGACCAGCATTAAAACCTTGTGAGAGTAGTTGATACTCTGGTTGAAAACTCGACTTTGTGAAAATTATTAAATTATCATAATCTAAAAAGTTGGGAGTGAGGAGCATCTTTAAAAGTAAGCAGGTTTTTCCACATCCACTTGAACCAACTATGAGGCATCTTAATGAATTTGGGAGATTTTTATGGTTGTCACCCTTATCTTATTTTCCCAAATAGGTAAAAAATCATTCATTTATATATTTGGAAAACAGGTTATTTAATTTATTCTTGGCTTTTTTCGAAATTCTATATTTTATCCTAAGTTCAGGTTTAATTTCAAGATAATCCATTATTTTATTTATGCAATATCTTGTGTTGATATTTCCCTGAAAATCACATCCATGAATAAGATATAACAACAATCTCTTTGAACATTTCTCTAATACGTTCAGTTTCTTCCTTGTAAGGAAAGGTGTGTTCTCACCTCGCTCTTTACATTCATTTCTCGAATCAATCTTGTAAAGTAATTCATTTTTGGTGTAAATCTAAAAGAATTATTTTCCTTTTTATATTTTTTGATTATCATTAATTAGAAGATAATCACAGAATATACATTGTTTATAGGCTTTTGACTCTGTGTGTTTAATCCCCCGTCTTTCACACGCAGGACAATTCTCAAATTTGTCATATGGAGAATCATGGAATTCAAGAGGCTCAAAATCGAGTAAACTATTCATATTTATAAAGTAAAACTTTACTTAAAATCTGGCTGAAATTCATCTTCGATATCATCATCTTCGATACTTTCAGAATCATCTATACTTTCATAACTATCATTTGAACACAAACTCGGTGTCATAACTATCGCTTTCTGAATGCAAACTCTCGGTATCATAATCACTCTCATAATCTTCAAAATCTTCAGTTGAATATTGGCTCATTTAATTAGTAGTGAAAAAAACATTACCATCGATATCGATATACATTTTTTCATTAACAGATTCAACTGCTACATTTTTTATATTAAAGGTAATTTTAAAATGATCCTTAACTACAATTGAACGAAATGTCATTTCACCTGATATATTAACATCCTTTATTTCATCAGGATTTATATCTTTAGGGTTGTTGAAAAAAATACAAATTTCTCCTTGCATATTACAGATGGTCTTATCTTTTCTTTCTAAAGCTTCATCCATAAGGTTTTTATTTTTGATACCTTTTCTTGTTTCATTGCTTTTTCTAGTTTTGAATATATTGCCAGAAGGAGAGGAGAAACTTTTGTTAGAGATACCTTTAATTGGATGTTCTTCCAGGTATACTAAAAGCCCTTCCACTGAAGTAAATTGAAGAACTCATCATATCCACCATAATTGTTTTTATCCAATAGTTGTTATATTTATCTTTGTTCAATTTTACATCCTTGACATATTTCTCAGCATCTTTAACAAATGAAGAGATTGATTGAAACTTGTCTTTTGTGTCTTGAAACATTGTATTTATTAAGTGAAAAAGTTGGAGGATAAATGGTTTTAAGCACAGATTCACCTGTAAAATAAATGAAATTTTCATCAAGAAAATTTTAGTTTAAGCACAGATTCACCTGTAAAATAAACGAAATTTTCATCAAGAAAATTTTAGTTTAAGCACAGATTCACCTGTAAAATAAACGAAATTTTCACCAAGAAAATTTTAGTTTAAGCACAGATTCACCTGTAAAATAAACGAAATTTTTCATCAAGAAAATTTTAGTTTAAGCACAGATTCACCTGTAAAATAAACGAAATTTTCATCAAGAAATTTTTAGTTTAAGCAAAGTTTTATTATATAAATATGGTGAATACAACATACTGCGATGTTTGTAATCACGAATATAAACATTATAGAAAACACCTCCGAACCAACAAACACACATTTAATCTATTTCACAAAATATCCCCTCTTGAGTTGGAAAGAAAACATTGTGATACCTGCTCAAAGGATGTTTTGAAGAGTAGTTATAATAGGCATCTTCAATCACAAAAACACAAGAAAAAATGAGTTTAAAGTAAAGGGAGACTATTATATTGGAAAAAAAACACTGATGGGGCATTTAAAGGGCATATAAAAATAAGGATTTTTCAATTTGGAGAACCCGGTCCATCATCAATAATTGAATCAATTGAAATAGTGAAACCTGATGTTGAAAAAATTTATTAAAAACATTAAAAGAAATGAAAACTTTAAAGTTTTATATGGGAGTGAAAATGAATATGAAAAGACAAGATGAAGAACAAACTCCTTATATGAGGACAGATCTTCATTTTATAACATCATTTCAAGATTTTTTGAATAGTGGGGTTTATGAAGAACTATCAAGACAAGAGGAGGATGTTGATAATACAGTGGTAGGAAGTGGATTCAATATTAAAAAATCATCTTTTTAGATGTAACACATTCTAAAATCAAAACCCTCTTAAAGCTTCTTCTTATATTGAATTACCAAAAGAAATAAACGAAAGAAGGCAGTTGTTAATATTAAGAATAATGATAATAAATGTTTTCTCTGGTCTGTTCTTGCTCACTTACATCCACCAAAATGTAATTCAGAAAGAGTAAAACAATATATGAAATATGAGAATACCTTGGACATTAAAGATTTTAATTTCCCAATGCCACTAACAGATATTCCTAAATTTGAGAAAAAGAATAATCTTTCTATTAATGTATATGGATTAACGGATACAAACAAAGTTCAAATATTAAAAATTTCAAACAACTATAAAAATGAAGAAACACACATTGATCTTTTATATTTTAGTGTTGGAAATAATTCACATTACACATACATCAATAATTTATCAAGATTAATCTCTTCTCAGGTATTCAGAACAGCAAACAAAATATATCCTTGTAAGCGATGTCTTAATTCATTTCATACAAAAGAACGATTAGAACAACATTCAAAATATTGTAGTAATCATAAATCAGCTGTAATTACAATGCCTAAACCTGGTGAAAAGATTTCTTTTGAAGATTATAATAAATCTATCATGCACCCATTTGTTTAGATATACGCTGATTTTGAATGTATCCTTAAAAGATAAATACTGCTTCTCCTAATCCAAAAGAACCATATACAAATAAATATCAAAAACATATTCCTTGTGGTTTCTGTTATTATATCAAATCATCTGTTGGAGAAAAGTATAATAAACTTGAACAGTATAGTGGAAAAAATGCTTCACAAGAGTTTGTAAAACGATTAGAAAAGGATTGTATAAGACTAAGTAAATTAATGAAAGAAACAAATGGAAACCGATGAAATTAACCATAGAAGAAAAATTAGAATTTAGAAAGAACAATATCTGTCATATTTGTGAGGAGGAAATTGAGGAGTCTAAAGTTAGGGATCATTGTCATCTTACTGGTAAATATAGAGGTCCCGCTCATTCCTGTTGTAATCTTAATTATAAATTACCTTCTTTTATTCCAGTCTTTCTTCACAACAGCGCCTAACTATGACACACATCTATTTATAAATGAACTTTCAAAAACACCAGGGAATATTTCTGCCATAACAAACACAAGTCAAAAGTATATTTCATTTACAAAAATGATATTCACAAAACCTATAACTCGTATAAGGTTTCTTGATTCTTACAAGTTTATGGGAACACCACTAGCCAACCTCGCATCAAATCTAAGCTCCACGGGCTCTTTTCCAAATCTTAGTTCATTCTTTCCAAAAGAGGAAATTCTAACTAAAGAGGAAATTCAGATTAAAGAGAGAATTCAAAGTAAAGAGGAAATTCTAATTAATGAGGAAATGAATGAAGAAATTCTTACTGAAGATGAAATTCTAATTATACAGAAAATTCGAACAAAGAATGAAATTCTAACTAAAGAGGAAATTCTGATTATAGATGAAATTCTGATTAAAGAGGGAATTCTAACTAGAGAGGAAATTGAAACAAGGAATGAAATTCAAAGTAAAGAGAAAATTCTTACAAGTAAGGGAATTTATCCTTATGGTTATATGGATTCATTTATGAGATTTAAAGAAACACAACTTCCTTCAAAAGAAAGTTTCTATAATAACCTTTATGAAGAAGAGATAAGTGATAAGGAATATAAACACGCACAAGAAATTTGGAAATTATTTAAGATAAAGAACCTTGGAGAATATCATGATTTGTATCTAAAAACAGATGTTTTATTGTTAGCTGATGTGTTTGAAGCTTTTAGATCACTCTGTCATAATAAAAATTGTTATGGATTAGATCCTGCCCACTATTTCACAGCTCCTGGTTTAGCTTGGAGTGCAATGTTGAAAATGACAAAACAAGATATAGATTTAGTCAGTGATGTAGATATGCTTTTGATGATTGAGAAGTCTAAGAGAGGTGGAATATCACAAGTATGTTCAAAAAGATATGCTAAAGCAAATAATAAATATCTTCCAAATTATGAGAGTGAAAAAGATAGTAATTATTTGATGTACTTTGATGCTAATAATTTGTATGGATGGGCAATGTCTCAATCTCTGCCTTATGGTAAATTAGAGTGGGTGGAAGAAAAGGATTATGAAAAGGCTTTGATGAATATTGTTATTTCTTCTCAAGAGAAATTGAATGGCAAAGAAGAAGGTTATTATTTTGAAGTTGATTTGAAGTACCCGAGTGATCTTCATAATAAGCATAAAGACCTTCCTTTTGCATGTGAGAAAGAAACCCCAAAGAAAGAATGGTTCAGTGATTATCATAAAAGTTTTAATATTAAAAGGCAAATCAACAGAAAAGTTATTAACAACATTCTATGATAAAGAGGGGATATGTCTTGCATCAAAGGAACTTGAGACAATATTTATCTGCTGGGTTGAGAGTAGCTAAAATTCATAGAGTTTTAAAATTTAAACAAAGTCCTTGGATGAAAAAGTATATTAAATTCAATACAGATATGAGAACAAATACAAAAGTAAAAATTTGAAGGGGAATTCTATAAATTGATGAATAATGCTGTCTTTGGAAAGACAATGGAGAATGTTAGAAACAGGCAAAACATTAGATTTGCAACATCTTGGAAAGAAGCTTCTAGATTGATAAATAAACCAAGTTTTGAGAGAGAAGAGGTTTTTTCAGAGAACTTTTCTGCTATTCATATGAAAAAGGAAAGTATTGTCATGGATAAACCAATTTATATTGGAACAGCAGTTCTTGATTTATCAAAGATATTGATGTATGATTATTTGTATAATGATTTAAAGAAAGAGTATGGTGAAAATGCTTCATTGTTGTATATGGACACCGATAGTTTTATTCTAGATATAAAAACTGACGATGTTTATAAGGATATGAAGAAAAACATTGGAGTATATGGATACAAGTAATTTTAGTAAGAAGAGTGAGTTATTTTCAAAAAAGAATGAAAAAGGTTATTGGTAAGTTTAAGGATGAGTTGGGTGGAAAAGTAATGAGTGAGTTTATTGGATTGAGAGCAAAGGCATATGCTTATAAGTATGGTGATCAGATTGATAAAAGGTTAAAGGGAATAAAGAAATATGTAATAAAGAAATCAATAACTTTTAGAAATTATTATAATTGTTTGATGAATAAGAAAGAAGAATATAGGAAAATGAATACAATAAGAAGTTATAAACATAAGATATATAGTGAAGAAGTAAATAAAAAGGCATTAGGAGCCTTTGATGATAAGAGATTTATTTTAGATAATGGAATAGATTGTGTTCCATATGGATATTGTATGATAGAGTGTATAAAATAGATTGTGTTCCATATGGGTATTGTATGATAGAGTGAATAGAATAGATTGTGTTCCATATGGACACAAGTTTTAACGATGGGAAGATGGGTTAGGGTTTTTAAGGGCTTCCCGCCGCGTTTTTCACAATATATAAAATGGTCGAACCAAGTATTAGTCAAACTAAAGAGTGGAGAAAAATCTCAGTCTTGGTATATAAATGGAAAACATAATGAATGTGTGAAAAAAATATCAAATAAGTCTTATTGAAAAAATATCTAAAACAAAGGTAAATAAAACAAATATGCGAATCAATTTAAAAACCAATAAGTTAGAGGATGTAAAGAAAATAATAAATATGTTTGAATGGACTGAAAAATTTGATGGTTATCAATTGAACAATGGAAAAATAATTTACTACAATATCAAAATGATATGCAACTCAGGAGGTGGTCAGATGAGATCATTAAGAGAAGTTTATCATTTCGTAATGGCACAAAAGGGGTATCTTAAAAAATATAAAGATTCAAATGTTTTGTTTTTCAATATTTTAGATGGGGATTATTGTGCAAAGAAAATTAAACTATTGAAGGAATTTGAGAATGAACAAATGTTTATAGGTTCAATGAGTGAGCTAAACAATATGCATTGGTTATTTGATAAAGAGTGCCCCGAGGCTTAGACGTTTCAGATATTTCTTTCGAATCACCTTTAACAAATCTTTATCTTGTTGTATGGGCTATTTGAATAGAGAGCCCCCTAGGTTAAAAGGGGGAAATAAAAAATGACCGTTTTTACAGTCATTTTTCCCTCCTGTGCAGGGGTTTGGCTTTTTCTTGAGGCAATGTTTTATGGCCGGATGCCCTTCCTGACACCAACCCTGGTCGCCTCTTACGACACACAGGGATACGGTACACCTATTCTAACCGGGGCATACACCGGGACCA
>NW_028222578.1:25000-34000 GCF_056783735.1 Eptatretus burgeri | reverse complement strand
TGGACAAGGCTCTCAACAAAGGCGCTGCGCTTGCTGGGTGCGGCCCCTCTCCATTACGATCAATGGTGGGGTCCATCGTGCAGTTAAAATCTCCACCCAAGCAGACAGGTCCATCAAAATCAATGTGTACAAGAGACGTTTCGAAGTGTGTGTAAAAGGTGAGTCTCTCCGTGCTATCGCTCGGTGCGTAGACATTCAGTACGGTGTGTTTAAAGCCATTGTGTGTGAAGGTGAGTGAAATCAAATACCCTTTGATAATCTCATTAAAAACAACACTGGGACTGCAAAAGGAAGGTTGTAAATAAACAGCCACCCCAGCCCTTGGGTGTTCCAGACTACTAAAAAACCATTTTCCCCTCATTGTCCTTTGCCATTCACTTGCACAAGAGGAGCTGCATCTAGTTTCTTGCAAAAGCAAAACATCAATGTGATTGGTCTCAACAAACTGTTTAACTTCTACTTTACGGATGGAGGAGCGTCCCCCATTAATATTTAAACTCGCTATAGAGAAGGCCATAGGCTAACATCGAGTTTGGGTGTGTCAAAAACTTAGTCTCTCTGTGTCTGCAGCTCATTCTTTGCTTTGAGGATGCATTTCCGGAGTCGATACACTTGTGATTCCGTCACACCAAGCTGTCCGGCTTCGAGGAGCAAAAGCTTCGCAGAGATTATAAAGCCAGACAAGTCAGTGAAAAAGTTTTTAATTTTAACATGTTTCTTGCGAAAGGTGTCATGAAGAAACGTTATGATATCAGCAGGTGGAATACTGGTGGAATACATGACACCTTCGGTAACACTCTCCGAATCTTGGGAAACTGGATCATTCCATGCTTCAGCACCGCCACAAGAACCAAGTGATGAGGCCCCGTCCGAATCATAATCCGAGTACCGACCGGTGTCCATTACATTAACGTTATGCTCCAAAGATGGAGCTGATGGTTTAATAAGGGAAGCCTCACATTTCGCTTCCAAAGGGGGAGGAGTCGGAGGAGTCGGTGAAGGAAGAGTGGAGGGAGGAGGAGTGGGGGGAGGTGGAGTAGGGGGAGGTGGAGTAAGGGGAGGTGGAGTAGGGGAGGTGGACTGGGAGGAGGAGGAGGGGTGGGAAGAGGAAGAGGATTAGAAGTGGGAGGGGAGGAGGAGGAGTGGGAGGGTGAAGAGGACGGGGAAGAGGAAGAATACTAATGGAAGGAACGTTATATTCCGCTTGAGATGAACCTGGTGTTTCACTAGTTGAAGCTTTACACCCTGATTCAACCAGGTTTGGAGTTATTGGTGACTTAGAAACGGTACACATTTCACTGTTGGTCTTTACAGGGAGGGGGGTTACAGTGGATTTGGTGTTAATATCCAAGGTGCCTGTGACTATGGTCACGTGTGCTCCCTGCTGCACAAAACCAATCTTCTCCTCATGTTCACCAACCCCACCGACAAAAAAGTCATCATCCTCTGGAGCAATTACATCAAATCGATTTTTCGTTTTAAAAAGAGCATCTATTGTTGCTTCCAAACACGAGTCATTATTCTCGGCAGCTGGCGCCATCTTTTTTGCACAGCTCGCCGTCACATCTTGACTATTGTTATCATTTAGATGCTTTAATTTATGTTTCCTTTTTGAAGGAACAACGATGAAGCTTTCGTCATCTGCCAGGGGGGATTTACCTCCACTTTCGACGGCCCAGGCAGATTGTTCGAGTTTGAAGCGTCACCAACGTGCCCAACTCTATATATACCACTATTCGTCTCAATGGGTTCGACCACACTAGATATGCCACTTAATATATTCTTGGGGCAATCGCTTTTTAAATGTCCCGATTCACCACAGATAAAACAAGTTGTGGTCTCCGTTGCAATATAAATCTGGTAATTGCGGTTTTTATTTTTTAAAGTCATAACTGCATTGAGCGATTGAGCGTTGTTTTTAGAATGATATAGCAATGACGTCGGAACGACATGATGTGGCGAACCGAAGCGTCAGAGCGGAGACGAAGTGGAATCATGGAGATTCGTGACACAACTGTGCCAAAAACGCTTAATGCAGCTACAATCTCCTCACTCGAGAAGAAGGGCGGGATGTTGGACAGTGTTAATTTTACCGCCATCGTATCGAGATAACTAACGTTAACGAAGACGTCCGGCGGAACGGATAGACCGGTTTCGACCGCCTGAGCCACGTGTCGCTCCTCCGACAAGAAAACCACGACACGTTGGCTCATTTTCGAAGCGGCGAGAACATTCTCGATTCCTACGAGCTCTCCCAGAGCCATCACCACGTTCTCAACACTAACTCCATCAGGTGGAGTAATTGTCACTCCATTTTTCCGAGTGAGTGACTCGTACACACTATTGTGCAAACGTCCGTTTGCCATAGCTTAAAGCAAAAGAAGAGAAGTTTAAGTTTAACAAAGGAAAACCGTCACAAGCAACCACCAAGTGGGTCAAATGAAGTATAAGGGAAAAGAAGAGTATAAGGAAGAAGCGAAACCACCGATAAACGACGGGCCTATGAAAACAAGGCAGATGAAAAAGTAGGCCCGGAAACCCGAAGGTTTCAAGGAAAACCCACAAAGCACCTACCGTGCGCGCTCTCCCTCTCTCTCTCGTCTCAGCAGGAAGGGAAACAGGAAAAAAACTCCACAAACACGTACGGGGACACAGAGGGAAACGAAATAGGGACAGGAACAACACGAACACAGCACAGTACTTACAGCTGCACACACAGAGCCGCCATGACGCCACATCCATGCACGACTCACCAACGACCAGCAGGGGGCGAGAGAGAGAGAGAGAGAGAGAGAGAGAGAGAGAGAGAGAGAGAGAGAGAGAGAGAGGGAGAGAGAGAAAGAGGGGGAGAGAGGGGGAGAGACAGAGGACAGAGAGGGAGACAGAGAGAGAGAGAGAGAGAGGGGGAGAGAGGGAGAGAGAGAGAGAGAGGAGAGAGAGAGAGAGAGAGAGAGAGAGAGAGAGAGAGAGAGAGAGAGAGAGAGAGAGAGAGAAAGAGAGGGAGAGAGGGAGAGAGAGAGAGAGAGAGAGAGAGAGAGAGAGAGAGAGAGAGAGAGAGAGAGAGAGGGAGAGAGAGAGAGAGAGAGAGGACAGAGAGGGAGACAGAGAGAGGGAGAGAGAGAGAGAGAGGGAGAGAGAGAGAGAGAGAGAGAGAGAGAGAGAGAGAGAGAGAGAGAGAGAGAGAGAGAGAGAGAGAGAGAGAGAGAGAGAGAGAGAGAGAGGACAGAGAGGACAGAGAGGGAGACAGAGAGAGAGAGAGAGAGAGGGGGAGAGAGGGAGAGAGAGAGAGAGAGAGAGAAAGAGAAAGAAAGAGAGAGAGAGAGAGAGAGAGAAAGACAGAGAGAGAAAGAGAGGGTGAGGCGGAGAGAGAGAGGACAGAGAGGACAGAGAGGGAGACAGAGAGAGAGGGTGAGAGAGAGAGAGAGAGAGAGAGAGAGAGAGAGAGTGAGAGAGAGAGAGAGAGGCAGAGAGAGAGAGAGAGAGAGAGAGAGGGGAGAGAGGGAGAGAGAGAGAGAGAGAGAGGACAGAGAGGGAGACAGAGAGAGGGAGAGAGAGAGAGAGAGAGAGAGAGAGAGAGAGAGAGAGAGAGAGAGAGAGAGAGAGAGAGAGAGAGAGAGAGAGAGAGAGAGAGAGAGAGAGAGAGAGAGAGAGAGAGAGAGAGAGACTTTTGACTTTTATGTCCTTTTATTACAAAAAAAGTATAAAGGGTAAATATTCAATACAACAAAAGCAAAGGATTATATACAAGAGTGGAAAAAACAAGAGAAGAAACCAATTAAATTTTAAAGTAATCGATAAAGCATTGATAACAGTTTATACACAAGGAACACCCCCAAAAAATACATTAGAGAGAGGAGAAGATGATAAGAAGAGAGAAAGCAACACAGGCTCCACACGTACCGCCAGAGACTGAGCAACAGCCCCTTGCGTTTGCACGTGCGTGCCAAGCGAGAGAGAGAAAGAGAGAGAGAGAGAGAGAGAGAGAGAGAGAGAGAGAGAGAGAGAGAGAGAGAGAGAGAGAGAGAGAGAAAGAGAGAGAGAGAGAGAGAGAGAGAGAGAGAGAGAGAGAGAGAGAGAGAGAGAGAGAGAGAGAGAGAGAGACAGAGAGACAGAGAGACAGAGACAGAGACACTTTTGGCCTCTTGATTGTTTGGGATCATGATGTGACAAGAGAAGTTATACCAGTACAAGCAAATGCCTGAGCATTGCCCAACAAAGAAACAAGGTAAATTAAAACTTCAATGTAAGTACACCATCAACAAGTTCACATAAGGATGTGTTCACACACCACTGTTGTGAGAACAGTGTACAATCACTGGAATGAATTTCAAGGTGTACACGTGCCGTGACCAAGGTTTTAAAGAGGTAAACAACATCGGAAACAGCATCACAAACATCTTGAAGTTTGCGTTTCCTTGACATGTATATAGCAAGCTTCGCTTCAGAGGACAAATAATTTGCTAACAGGCACTCGTATTTACGCTGGTGGAAGATGCTAAAACCGTAAACAAAACCACAACAAGTAAAAGTTAGGCCGAGTCCCCGGATAGCACGTGATAAGACTGTAAAAAGGGGTGCCAACCTTGAGCAATCAATAAAAATATGAAAAATAGTTTCTGTGGCACCGCAGAAGGGACACAATTCTGTGTTATCGGGAGATATACGATGAGATAAAACATTGGATGGTAAAATGTAATGTGCCAGTCGCCACTGCAAATCTCCGGAGCGCTTGGCAGTGGGTGCCTTGTACATAACATGCCAGTTGATCGAAGTAGAATGAGTGGTCTGAAGCATTCTCCCCCAATGTGCTTGTGGTTCCGCAGGTCTATCGGGAACAAGGGTTTTAACACACAAAGCGTAAACAGAAGATTTTTCCATCAATTTAAAGGAGGTGAAACCTTGAAAATGAAGCAAAAGCTCTGGAAAGGGATGTTGGGATAAAGAAAGGTTAGCTTCCACCTGTGGAATCCATTTCAGATTGGTTTGCTTGAAAAAGCGCAGAATCACAGAAAAGATTCTCCCAATAATTCGAATGGACCTCACTCCAGTGGCCACAGCGACGTCAGCAGCTGCAGATTGCATCAAGAGTACAATTGCTGCAGACCCCTTCAAAAATGGGGTTTAAAAAGATAGGCTCATTTAAGAACATTTCCAGGGAGTAGTCATTGTTATTTCGGCGAACAGTGACTGCCTGCCATGCCTTCAGCATGCTTCTATAAAACAGGGGGACTGATGCGATATCAACTTTCTTGGTGTCAATAAGGAACAGTTGCTGATCGTAGCCGAGTTTCCCCGCCTGCCGAAGCAGGCAGTGAGCCAAGGCCTTCCACGAGACGTCCGGGTACAGCAGTCTGCGAAGCGAAAGGAGGCGAAAAGCCATCACCTTGCTGGTAATAGCGATCAGCCCCTGTCCTCCTTCAGAAACAGGCAGGTTTAACACACCAGGTTGGAGCCAATGCTTTCCTCCCCAAAAGAAGTCAATAAGAATTGATTGTAATTTTTAAGAAACAAATCTGGGGGCTGCAGTGCTATAAAAACGTGCCAAAGCATTGATGCTGCAAGGTTGTTTATAACAAGGGTTCTGCCCCGATACGAGAGTTGACAAAGTAAGCCCTTCCACTTTCGTAAACGTCTCTCAGTTTTAAAATATTAGAGATTCCCAGTTTTTTAAAATGAAGTTCTCAGTTCCAAGAAAGACGCCTAGGTAAAGAATTCCATCCCTTTCCCATTTAAGTTTCTTGGGAAGAGTCGGAGGAATGGCGCCATTTTGTGGACCAAGATGGAGAGCTCTGCTTTTCCCCCAGTTCACTTTTGTGGAACTTGCCAAACCAAATTCATGAATGCAACGGACCAAGGCTGAGACGTCCTCATTCGAGCGAACGATTGCACAAAGATCATCTGCATAAGCAATCACTTTAAACGGGTTCGCCATTGGTTGAGGAAGGAAACCGAGAAGACGTGCACGCAACTAGATCATCTGCATAAGCAATCACTTTAAACGGGTTCGCCATTGGTTGAGGAAGGAAACCGAGAAGACGTGCACGCAACCGAACGAGCAAAGGCTCAATCGCAAGAGAGTACAGGAGGCCAGAAAGAGGGCACCCTTGACGAATGCCTCTATTAACCGGGAAAGGGGGACATAAAATGTTGTTAACCTTTAAGAGACTAAAAGTGTTGCTATACAGTAACTGCACATGAGAGATAAAATTTTCCCCAAAACCAAACCCCCGTAAAACAGAGAAAAGATAAAAATGATCAATGGTATCAAAGGCCTTTTCTTGATCTAAGAACACCAACCCGACATTTCTTTGCTCAAGAGAACAGATGTCAATTATATCACGCACAATGAAGATACTGTCATGAATTGTCCTCTTCGGGACACAGTAAGACTGATCTGGGTGTACGATCTCCTCGATTATGGCTTTAAGGCGGTTGGCAAGGGCCTTGGAAAATATTTTGTAGTCTGCACAGAGTAATGAGATGGGACGCCAGTTGTGTGGTTGCTGAAGGTCTCCTTTTTTGGGGATAAGGGCGAGGACAGCCCTCCGGCAGCTTAATGGCGGTGAGCCTGATCGTCGACCGTCGATTATAACCTCAAGTAGTTCTGGTCCGAGGAGGTCCCAAAAGGTTTTATAAAATTCCGCAGGAATTCCATCCAGGCCGGAGGCCTTACCCGAGGGTAGAGTTTGAAGAGCAGCTTGGAGTTCCTCCAAAGTTACTTCCTTGTCCATTTGTAGAACTGCAGATTTTGACAAGGTAGGTAAGGAAGAAGTCAGCACTGTTACCATTTTGTTGTCGATTTTCGGAGCATGATAAAGTTCAGTAAAGTAGTGTCTGAGTGAGGCTCTGACATCTTTTGATTGTGTGTTATCCTTCCTTCCTTTGTCCTTACTGAAGTTATCTGCTGACTTCTCTTTGTTTGAGCTTCCAGTCCAAAAAAGAACTTAGAGGAGGTGTCCAGGTAACACAAATTCTCCAGTCGGAGACGAATCAGCGCTCCTCTGGCTTGCTTTGCACAAAGTCCAGCAAGAAGAGCTTTTTCTTCGCCAGCAAGAGGTTGGTTCTTTCATGATTTGAAGCCAAGAGGTTGGTCTGCAAATATAATATTTCTTTGGCAAGCAAGGATTGAAAGGCAGAGTCATATTTGGTGTGGTAGGCTCCATATTGTTGGCAAAAGGATCTTATTTGCACTTTGACGTTGTCCCACCATTTTCCAAGGCAGGGGAAGGAAGTTTTACGTTGGAGCAAGGCTCTCCAGAACACACCAAAGGCATCGACAAACAGTTGGTCATCCAAGAGGCTTGCGTTGAAGGTCCAGTAGGCAGCACCACGATTCCGAACTGGTTGGTGAATCCGAAGTGCGACCATGTGATGGTCTGAGAAGCCGCTCGGAATAATGTCCATATTGCTCACAACATTTAAAAAGGTACTGTTGATGTAGAAACGGTCCAATCTTGCAAGTGATACGTGGCCTTTTGAACACCGACTCCACGTGTATTGGCGGAGAGAAAGATTGCGGATTCTCCACACATCAACCAGGGAAAACTTGGACAAGGCTCTCAACAAAGGCGCTGCGCTTGCTGGGTGCGGCCCCTCTCCATTACGATCAATGGTGGGGTCCATCGTGCAGTTAAAATCTCCACCCAAGCAGACAGGTCCATCAAAATCAATGTGTACAAGAGAAGTTTCAAAGTGTGTGTAAAAGGTGAGTCTCTCCGTGCTATCGCTCGGTGCGTAGACATTCAGTACGGTGTGTTTAAAGCCATTGTGTGTGAAGGTGAGTGAAATCAAATACCCTTTGATAATCTCATTAAAAACAACACTGGGACTGCAAAAGGAAGGTTGTAAATAAACAGCCACCCCAGCCCTTGGGTGTTCCAGACTACTAAAAAACCATTTTCCCCTCATTGTCCTTTGCCATTCACTTGCACAAGAGGAGCTGCATCTAGTTTCTTGCAAAAGCAAAACATCAATGTGATTGGTCTCAACAAACTGTTTAACTTCTACTTTACGGATGGAGGAGCGTCCCCCATTAATATTTAAACTCGCTATAGAGAAGGCCATAGGCTAACACAGAGTTTGGGTGTGTCAAAAACTTAGTCTCTCTGTGTCTGCAGCTCATTCTTTGCTTTGAGGATGCATTTCCGGAGTCGATACACTTGTGATTCCGTCACACCAAGCTGTCCGGCTTCGAGGAGCAAAAGCTTCGCAGAGATTATAAAGCCAGACAAGTCAGGGAAAAAGTTTTTAATTTTAACATGTTTCTTGCGAAAGGTGTCATGAAGAAACGTTATGATATCAGCAGGTGGAATACTGGTGGAATACATGACACCTTCGGTAACACTCTCCGAATCTTGGGAAACTGGATCATTCCATGCTTCAGCACCGCCACAAGAACCAAGTGATGAGGCCCCGTCCGAATCATAATCCGAGTACCGACCGGTGTCCATTACATTAACGTTATGCTCCAAAGATGGAGCTGATGGTTTAATAAGGGAAGCCTCACATTTCGCTTCCAAAGGGGGAGGAGTCGGAGGAGTCGGTGAAGGAAGAGTGGAGGGAGGAGGAGTGGGGGGAGGTGGAGTAGGGGGAGGTGGAGTAAGGGGAGGTGGAGTAGGGGGAGGTGGACTGGGAGGAGGAGGAGGGGTGGGAAGAGGAAGAGGATTAGAAGTGGGAGGGGGAGGAGGAGGAGTGGGAGGGTGAAGAGGACGGGGAAGAGGAAGAATACTAATGGAAGGAACGTTATATTCCGCTTGAGATGAACCTGGTGTTTCACTAGTTGAAGCTTTACACCCTGATTCAACCAGGTTTGGAGTTATTGGTGACTTAGAAACGGTACACATTTCACTGTTGGTCTTTACAGGGAGGGGGGTTACAGTGGATTTGGTGTTAATATCCAAGGTGCCTGTGACTATGGTCACGTGTGCTCCCTGCTGCACAAAACCAATCTTCTCCTCATGTTCACCAACCCCACCGACAAAAAAGTCATCATCCTCTGGA
>NW_028222578.1:17500-20000 GCF_056783735.1 Eptatretus burgeri | reverse complement strand
GAAAATATTTTGTAGTCTGCACAGAGTAATGAGATGGGACGCCAGTTGTGTGGTTGCTGAAGGTCTCCTTTTTTGGGGATAAGGGCGAGGACAGCCCTCCGGCAGCTTAATGGCGGTGAGCCTGATCGTCGACCGTCGATTATAACCTCAAGTAGTTCTGGTCCGAGGAGGTCCCAAAAGGTTTTATAAAATTCCGCAGGAATTCCATCCAGGCCGGAGGCCTTACCCGAGGGTAGAGTTTGAAGAGCAGCTTGGAGTTCCTCCAAAGTTACTTCCTTGTCCATTTGTAGAACTGCAGATTTTGACAAGGTAGGTAAGGAAGAAGTCAGCACTGTTACCATTTTGTTGTCGATTTTCGGAGCATGATAAAGTTCAGTAAAGTAGTGTCTGAGTGAGGCTCTGACATCTTTTTGATTGTGTGTTATCCTTCCTTCCTTTGTCCTTACTGAAGTTATCTGCTGACTTCTCTTTGTTTGAGCTTCCAGTCCAAAAAGAACTTAGAGGAGGTGTCCAGGTAACACAAATTCTCCAGTCGGAGACGAATCAGCGCTCCTCTGGCTTGCTTTGCACAAAGTCCAGCAAGAAGAGCTTTTTTCTTCGCCAGCAAGAGGTTGGTTCTTTCATGATTTGAAGCCAAGAGGTTGGTCTGCAAATATAATATTTCTTTGGCAAGCAAGGATTGAAAGGCAGAGTCATATTTGGTGTGGTAGGCTCCATATTGTTGGCAAAAGGATCTTATTTGCACTTTGACGTTGTCCCACCATTTTCCAAGGCAGGGGAAGGAAGTTTTACGTTGGAGCAAGGCTCTCCAGAACACACCAAAGGCATCGACAAACAGTTGGTCATCCAAGAGGCTTGCGTTGAAGGTCCAGTAGGCAGCACCACGATTCCGAACTGGTTGGTGAATCCGAAGTGCGACCATGTGATGGTCTGAGAAGCCGCTCGGAATAATGTCCATATTGCTCACAACATTTAAAAAGGTACTGTTGATGTAGAAACGGTCCAATCTTGCAAGTGATACGTGGCCTTTTGAACACCGACTCCACGTGTATTGGCGGAGAGAAAGATTGCGGATTCTCCACACATCAACCAGGGAAAACTTGGACAAGGCTCTCAACAAAGGCGCTGCGCTTGCTGGGTGCGGCCCCTCTCCATTACGATCAATGGTGGGGTCCATCGTGCAGTTAAAATCTCCACCCAAGCAGACAGGTCCATCAAAATCAATGTGTACAAGAGAAGTTTCAAAGTGTGTGTAAAAGGTGAGTCTCTCCGTGCTATCGCTCGGTGCGTAGACATTCAGTACGGTGTGTTTAAAGCCATTGTGTGTGAAGGTGAGTGAAATCAAATACCCTTTGATAATCTCATTAAAAACAACACTGGGACTGCAAAAGGAAGGTTGTAAATAAACAGCCACCCCAGCCCTTGGGTGTTCCAGACTACTAAAAAACCATTTTCCCCTCATTGTCCTTTGCCATTCACTTGCACAAGAGGAGCTGCATCTAGTTTCTTGCAAAAGCAAAACATCAATGTGATTGGTCTCAACAAACTGTTTAACTTCTACTTTACGGATGGAGGAGCGTCCCCCATTAATATTTAAACTCGCTATAGAGAAGGCCATAGGCTAACACAGAGTTTGGGTGTGTCAAAAACTTAGTCTCTCTGTGTCTGCAGCTCATTCTTTGCTTTGAGGATGCATTTCCGGAGTCGATACACTTGTGATTCCGTCACACCAAGCTGTCCGGCTTCGAGGAGCAAAAGCTTCGCAGAGATTATAAAGCCAGACAAGTCAGGGAAAAAGTTTTTAATTTTAACATGTTTCTTGCGAAAGGTGTCATGAAGAAACGTTATGATATCAGCAGGTGGAATACTGGTGGAATACATGACACCTTCGGTAACACTCTCCGAATCTTGGGAAACTGGATCATTCCATGCTTCAGCACCGCCACAAGAACCAAGTGATGAGGCCCCGTCCGAATCATAATCCGAGTACCGACCGGTGTCCATTACATTAACGTTATGCTCCAAAGATGGAGCTGATGGTTTAATAAGGGAAGCCTCACATTTCGCTTCCAAAGGGGGAGGAGTCGGAGGAGTCGGTGAAGGAAGAGTGGAGGGAGGAGGAGTGGGGGGAGGTGGAGTAGGGGGAGGTGGAGTAAGGGGAGGTGGAGTAGGGGGAGGTGGACTGGGAGGAGGAGGAGGGGTGGGAAGAGGAAGAGGATTAGAAGTGGGAGGGGAGGAGGAGGAGTGGGAGGGTGAAGAGGACGGGGAAGAGGAAGAATACTAATGGAAGGAACGTTATATTCCGCTTGAGATGAACCTGGTGTTTCACTAGTTGAAGCTTTACACCCTGATTCAACCAGGTTTGGAGTTATTGGTGACTTAGAAACGGTACACATTTCACTGTTGGTCTTTACAGGGAGGGGGGTTACAGTGGATTTGGTGTTAATATCCAAGGTGCCTGTGACTATGGTCACGTGTGCTCCCTGCTGCACAAAACCAA
>NW_028222578.1:0-15000 GCF_056783735.1 Eptatretus burgeri | reverse complement strand
TGCGTGCCAAGCGAGAGAGAGAAAGAGAGAGAGAGAGAGAGAGAGAGAGAGAGAGAGAGAGAGAGAGAGAGAGAGAGAGAGAGAGAGAGAGAGAGAGAGAGAGAGAGAGAGAGAGACAGAGAGACAGAGAGACAGAGACAGAGACACTTTTGGCCTCTTGATTGTTTGGGATCATGATGTGACAAGAGAAGTTATACCAGTACAAGCAAATGCCTGAGCATTGCCCAACAAAGAAACAAGGTAAATTAAAACTTCAATGTAAGTACACCATCAACAAGTTCACATAAGGATGTGTTCACACACCACTGTTGTGAGAACAGTGTACAATCACTGGAATGAATTTCAAGGTGTACACGTGCCGTGACCAAGGTTTTAAAGAGGTAAACAACATCGGAAACAGCATCACAAACATCTTGAAGTTTGCGTTTCCTTGACATGTATATAGCAAGCTTCGCTTCAGAGGACAAATAATTTGCTAACAGGCACTCGTATTTACGCTGGTGGAAGATGCTAAAACCGTAAACAAAACCACAACAAGTAAAAGTTAGGCCGAGTCCCCGGATAGCACGTGATAAGACTGTAAAAAGGGGTGCCAACCTTGAGCAATCAATAAAAATATGAAAAATAGTTTCTGTGGCACCGCAGAAGGGACACAATTCTGTGTTATCGGGAGATATACGATGAGATAAAACATTGGATGGTAAAATGTAATGTGCCAGTCGCCACTGCAAATCTCCGGAGCGCTTGGCAGTGGGTGCCTTGTACATAACATGCCAGTTGATCGAAGTAGAATGAGTGGTCTGAAGCATTCCTCCCCAATGTGCTTGTGGTTCCGCAGGTCTATCGGGAACAAGGGTTTTAACACACAAAGCGTAAACAGAAGATTTTTCCATCAATTTAAAGGAGGTGAAACCTTGAAAATGAAGCAAAAGCTCTGGAAAGGGATGTTGGGATAAAGAAAGGTTAGCTTCCACCTGTGGAATCCATTTCAGATTGGTTTGCTTGAAAAAGCGCAGAATCACAGAAAAGATTCTCCCAATAATTCGAATGGACCTCACTCCAGTGGCCACAGCGACGTCAGCAGCTGCAGATTGCATCAAGAGTACAATTGCTGCAGACCCCTTCAAAAATGGGGTTTAAAAAGATAGGCTCATTTAAGAACATTTCCAGGGAGTAGTCATTGTTATTTCGGCGAACAGTGACTGCCTGCCATGCCTTCAGCATGCTTCTATAAAACAGGGGGACTGATGCGATATCAACTTTCTTGGTGTCAATAAGGAACAGTTGCTGATCGTAGCCGAGTTTCCCCGCCTGCCGAAGCAGGCAGTGAGCCAAGGCCTTCCACGAGACGTCCGGGTACAGCAGTCTGCGAAGCGAAAGGAGGCGAAAAGCCATCACCTTGCTGGTAATAGCAATCAGCCCCTGTCCTCCTTCAGAAACAGGCAGGTTTAACACACCAGGTTGGAGCCAATGCTTTCCTCCCCAAAAGAAGTCAATAAGAATTGATTGTAATTTTTTAAGAAACAAATCTGGGGGCTGCAGTGCTATAAAAACGTGCCAAAGCATTGATGCTGCAAGGTTGTTTATAACAAGGGTTCTGCCCCGATACGAGAGTTGACAAAGTAAGCCCTTCCACTTTCGTAAACGTCTCTCAGTTTTAAAATATTAGAGATTCCCAGTTTTTTAAAATGAAGTTCTCAGTTCCAAGAAAGACGCCTAGGTAAAGAATTCCATCCCTTTCCCATTTAAGTTTCTTGGGAAGAGTCGGAGGAATGGCGCCATTTTGTGGACCAAGATGGAGAGCTCTGCTTTTCCCCCAGTTCACTTTTGTGGAACTTGCCAAACCAAATTCATGAATGCAACGGACCAAGGCTGAGACGTCCTCATTCGAGCGAACGATTGCACAAAGATCATCTGCATAAGCAATCACTTTAAATGGGTTCGCCATTGGTTGAGGAAGGAAACCGAGAAGACGTGCACGCAACCGAACGAGCAAAGGCTCAATCGCAAGAGAGTGCAGGAGGCCAGAAAGAGGGCACCCTTGACGAATGCCTCTATTAACCGGGAAAGGGGGACATAAAATGTTGTTAACCTTTAAGAGACTAAAAGTGTTGCTATACAGTAACTGCACATGAGAGATAAAATTTTCCCCAAAACCAAACCCCCGTAAAACAGAGAAAGGATAAAAATGATCAATGGTATCAAAGGCCTTTTCTTGATCTAAGAACACCAACCCGACATTTCTTTGCTCAAGAGAACAGATGTCAATTATATCACGCACAATGAAGATACTGTCATGAATTGTCCTCTTCGGGACACAGTAAGACTGATCTGGGTGTACGATCTCCTCGATTATGGCTTTAAGGCGGTTGGCAAGGGCCTTGGAAAATATTTTGTAGTCTGCACAGAGTAATGAGATGGGACGCCAGTTGTGTGGTTGCTGAAGGTCTCCTTTTTTGGGGATAAGGGCGAGGACAGCCCTCCGGCAGCTTAATGGCGGTGAGCCTGATCGTCGACCGTCGATTATAACCTCAAGTAGTTCTGGTCCGAGGAGGTCCCAAAAGGTTTTATAAAATTCCGCAGGAATTCCATCCAGGCCGGAGGCCTTACCCGAGGGTAGAGTTTGAAGAGCAGCTTGGAGTTCCTCCAAAGTTACTTCCTTGTCCATTTGTAGAACTGCAGATTTTGACAAGGGAGGTAAGGAAGAAGTCAGCACTGTTACCATTTTGTTGTCGATTTTCGGAGCATGATAAAGTTCAGTAAAGTAGTGTCTGAGTGAGGCTCTGACATCTTTTTGATTGTGTGTTATCCTTCCTTCCTTTGTCCTTACTGAAGTTATCTGCTGACTTCTCTTTGTTTGAGCTTCCAGTCCAAAAAAGAACTTCGAGGAGGTGTCCAGGTAGCACAAATTCTCCAGTCGGAGACGAATCAGCGCTCCTCTGGCTTGCTTTGCACAAAGTCCAGCAAGAAGAGCTTTTTTCTTCGCCAGCAAGAGGTTGGTTCTTTCATGATTTGAAGCCAAGAGGTTGGTCTGCAAATATAATATTTCTTTGGCAAGCAAGGATTGAAGGGCAGAGTCATATTTGGTGTGGTAGGCTCCATATTGTTGGCAAAAGGATCTTATTTGCACTTTGACGTTGTCCCACCATTTTCCAAGGCAGGGGAAGGAAGTTTTACGTTGGAGCAAGGCTCTCCAGAACACACCAAAGGCATCGACAAACAGTTGGTCATCCAAGAGGCTTGCGTTGAAGGTCCAGTAGGCAGCACCACGATTCCGAACTGGTTGGTGAATCCGAAGTGCGACCATGTGATGGTCTGAGAAGCTGCTCGGAATAATGTTCATATTGCTCACAACATTTAAAAAGGTACTGTTGATGTAGAAACGGTCCAATCTTGCAAGTGATAGGTGGCCTTTTGAACACCGACTCCACGTGTATTGGCGGAGAGAAAGATTGCGGATTCTCCACACATCAACCAGGGAAAACTTGGACAAGGCTCTCAACAAAGGCGCTGCGCTTTCTGGGTGCGGCTCCTCTCCATTACGATCAATGGTGGGGTCCATCGTGCAGTTAAAATCTCCACCCAAGCAGACAAGTCCATCAAAATCAATGTGTACAAGAGACGTTTCGAAGTGTGTGTAAAAGGTGAGTCTCTCCGTGCTATCGCTCGGTGCGTAGACATTCAGTACGGTGTGTTTAAAGCCATTGTGTGTGAAGGTGAGTGAAATTAAATACCCTTTGATAATCTCATTAAAAACAACACTGGGACTGCAAAAGGAAGGTTGTATATAAACAGCCACCCCAGCCCTTGGGTGTTCCAGACTACTAAAAAACCATTTTCCCCTCATTGTCCTTTGCCATTCACTTGCACAAGAGGAGCTGCATCTAGTTTCTTGCAAAAGCAAAACATCAATGTGATTGGTCTCAACAAACTGTTTAACTTCTACTTTACGGATGGAGGAGCGTCCCCCGTTAATATTTAAACTCGCTATAGAGAAGGCCAGAGGCTAACACAGAGTTTGGGTGTGTCAAAAACTTAGTCTCTCTGTGTCTGCAGCTCATTCTTTGCTTTGAGGATGCATTTCCGGAGTCGATACACTTGTGATTCCGTCACACCAAGCTGTCCGGCTTCGAGGAGCAAAAGCTTTGCAGAGATTATAAAGCCGGACAAGTCAGGGAAAAAGTTTTTAATTTTAACATGTTTCTTGCGAAAGGTGTCATGAAGAAACGTTATGATATCAGCAGGTGGAACACTGGTGGAATACATGACACCTTCGGTAACACTCTCCGAATCTTGGGAAACTGGATCATTCCATGCTTCAGCACTGCCACAAGAACCAAGTGATGAGTCCCCGTCCGAATCATAATCCGAGTACCGACCGGTGTCCATTACATTAACGTTATGCTCCAAAGATGGAGCTGATGGTTTAATAAGGGAAGCCTCACATTTCGCTTCCAAAGGGGGAGGAGTCGGAGGAGTCGGTGAAGGAAGAGTGGAGGGAGGAGGAGTGGGGGGAGGTGGACTGGGAGGAGGAGGAGGGGTGGGAAGAGGAAGAGGATTAGAAGTGGGAGGGGGAGGAGGAGGAGTGGGAGGGTGAAGAGGACGGGGAGGAGGAAGAATACTAATGGAAGGAACGTTATATTCCGCTTGAGATGAACCTGGTGTTTCACTAGTTGAAGCTTTATACCCTGATTCAACCAGGTTTGGAGTTATTGGTGACTTAGAAACGGTACACATTTCACTGTTGGTCTTTACAGGGAGGGGGGTTACAGTGGATTTGGTGTTAATATCCAAGGTGCCTGTGACTATGGTCACGTGTGCTCCCTGCTGCACAAAACCAATCTTCTCCTCATGTTCACCAACCCCACCGACAAAAAAAGTCATCATCCTCTGGAGCAATTACATCAAATCGATTTTTCGTTTTAAAAAGAGCATCTATTGTTGCTTCCAAACACGAGTCATTATTCTCGGCAGCCGGCGCCATCTTTTTTGCACAGCTCGCCGTCACATCTTGACTATTGTTATCATTTAGATGCTTTAATTTATGTTTCCTTTTTGAAGGAACAACGATGAAGCTTTCGTCATCTGCCAGGGGAGGATTTACCTCCACTTTCGACGGCCCAGGCAGATTGTTCGAGTTTGAAGCGTCACCAACGTGCCCAACTCTATATATACCACTATTCGTCTCAATGGGTTCGACCACACTAGATATTCCACTTAATATATTCTTGGGGCAATCGCTTTTTAAATGTCCCGATTCACCACAGATAAAACAAGTTGTGGTCTCCGTTGCGATATAAATCTGGTAATTGCGGTTTTTATTTTTTAAAGTCATAACTGCATTGAGCGACTGAGCGTTGTTTTTTAGAATGATATAGCAATGACGTCGGAACGACATGATGTGGCGAACCGAAGCGTCAGAGCGCAGACGAAGTGGAATCATGGAGATTCGTGACACAACTGTGCCAAAAACGCTTAATGCAGCTACAATCTCCTCACTCGAGAAGAAGGGCGGGATGTTGGACAGTGTTAATTTTACCGCCATCGTATCGAGATAACTAACGTTGACGAAGACGTCCGGCGGAACGGATAGACCGGTTTCGACCGCCTGAGCCACGTGTCGCTCCTTCGACAAGAAAACCACGACACGTTGGCTCATTTTCGAAGCGGCGAGAACATTCTCGATTCCTACGAGCTCTCCCAGAGCCATCACCACGTTCTCAACACTAACTCCATCAGGTGGAGTAATTGTCACTCCATTTTTCCGAGTGAGTGACTCGTACACACTATTGTGCAAACGTCCGTTTGCCATAGCTTAAAGCAAAAGAAGAGAAGTTTAAGTTTAACAAAGGAAAACCGTCACAAGCAACCAGCAAGTGGGTCAAATGAAGTATAAGGGAAAAGAAGAGTATAAGGAAGAAGCGAAACCACCGATAAACGACGGGCCTATGAAAACAAGGCAGATGAAAAAGTAGGCCCGGAAACCCGAAGGTTTCAAGGAAAACCCACAAAGCACCTACCGTGCGCGCTCTCCCTCTCTCTCTCGTCTCAGCAGGAAGGGAAACAGGAAAAAAACTCCACAAACACGTACGGGGACACAGAGGGAAACGAAATAGGGACAGGAACAACACTAACACAGCACAGTAATCACAGCTGCACACACAGAGCCGCCATGACACCACACCCATGCACGACTCACCAACGACCAGCAGGGGGCGAGAGAGAGAGAGAGAGAGAGAGAGAGAGAGAGAGAGAGAGAGAGAGAGAGAGAGAAAGAGAGAGGGAGAGAGAGAGAGAGAGAGAGAGAGAGAGAGAAAGAGGGGGAGAGAGGGAGAGAGAGAGAGAGAGAGGACAGAGAGGGAGACAGAGAGAGAGAGAGAGAGAGAGAGAGAGAGAGAGAGAGAGAGAGAGAGAGAGAGAGAGAGAGAGAGAGAGAGAGAGAGAGAGAGAGTGAGAGAGTGAGAGAGTGAGAGAGTGAGAGAGTGAGAGAGTGAGAGAGTGAGAGAGTGAGAGAGTGAGAGTGAGAGAGAAAGGAGTGGGAGAAAGGGAGAGAGAGAGGAGTGAGAGAGAGGATTGGGAGAGAGAGAAGAGTGGGAGAGAGAGAGGAGTGGGAGAGAGAGAGGAGTGGGAGAGAGAGAGGAGTGGGAGAGAGAGAGAGAGAGAGAGAGAGAGAGAGAGAGAGAGAGAGAGAGGGAGAGAGAGAGAGAGAGAGAGAGAGAGAGGACAGAGAGGGAGACAGAGAGAGGGAGAGAGAGAGAGAGAGAGAGAGAGAGAGAGAGAGAGAGAGAGAGAGAGAGAGAGAGAGAGAGAGAGAGAGAGAGAGAGAGAGAGAAAGAGGGGGAGAGTGGGAGAGAGAGAGAGAGAGAGAGGACAGAGAGGGAGACAGAGAGAGGGAGAGAGAGAGAGAGAGAGAGAGAGAGAGAGAGAGAGAGAGAGAGAGAGTGAGAGAGAGAGAGAGAGAGAGAGAGAGAGAGAGAGAGAGAGACTTTTGACTTTTATGTCCTTTTATTACAAAAAAAGTATAAAGGGTAAATATTCAATACAACAAAAGCAAAGGATTATATACAAGAGTGGAAAAAACAAGAGAAGAAACCAATTAAATTTTAAAGTAATCGATAAAGCATTGTTAACAGTTTATACACAAGGAACACCCCCAAAAAATACATTAGAGAGAGGAGAAGATGATAAGAAGAGAGAAAGCAACACAGGCTCCACACGTACCGCCAGAGACTGAGCAACAGCCCCTTGCGTTTGCACGTGCGTGCCAAGCGAGAGAGAGAGAGAGAGAGAGAGAGAGAGAGAGAGAGAGAGAGAGAGAGAGAGAGAGAGAGAGAGAGAGAGAGAGAGAGAGAGAGAGAGAGAGACAGAGAGACAGAGAGACAGAGACAGAGACACTTTTGGCCTCTTGATTGTTTGGGATTATTGATGTGACAAGAGAAGTTATACCAGTACAAGCAAATGCCTGAGCATTGCCCAACAAAGAAACAAGGTAAATTAAAACTTCAATGTAAGTACATCATCAACAAGTTCACATAAGGATGAGTTCACACACCACTGTTGTGAGAACAGTGTACAATCACTGGAATTAATTTCAAGGTGTACACGTGCTGTGACCAAGGTTTTAAAGAGGTAAACAACATCGGAAACAGAATCACAAACATCTTGAAGTTTGCGTTTCCTTGACATGTATATAGCAAGCTTCGCTTCAGAGGACAAATAATTTGCTAACAGGCACTCGTATTTACGCTGGTGGAAGATGCTAAAACCGTAAACAAAACCACAACAAGTAAAAGTTAGGCCGAGTCCCCGGATAGCACGTGATAAGACTGTAAAAAGGGGTGCCAACCTTGAGCAATCAATAAAAATATGAAAAATAGTTTCTGTGGCACCGCAGAAGGGACACAATTCTGTGTTATCGGGACATATACGATGAGATAAAACATTGGATGGTAAAATGTAATGTGCCAGTCGCCACTGCAAATCTCCGGAGCGCTTGGCAGTGGGTGCCTTGTACATAACATGCCAGTTGATCGAAGTAGAATGAGTGGTCTGAAGCATTCTCCCCCAATGTGCTTGTGGTTCCGCAGGTCTATCGGGAACAAGGGTTTTAACACACAAAGCGTAAACAGAAGATTTTTCCATCAATTTAAAGGAGGTGAAACCTTGAAAATGAAGCAAAAGCTCTGGAAAGGGATGTTGGGATAAAGAAAGGTTAGCTTCCACCTGTGGAATCCATTTCAGATTGGTTTGCTTGAAAAAGCGCAGAATCACAGAAAAGATTCTCCCAATAATTCGAATGGACCTCACTCCAGTGGCCACAGCGACGTCAGCAGCTGCAGATTGCATCAAGAGTACAATTGCTGCAGACCCCTTCAAAAATGGGGATTAAAAAGATAGGCTCATTTAAGAACATTTCCAGGGAGTAGTCATTGTTATTTCGGCGAACAGTGACTGCCTGCCATGCCTTCAGCATGCTTCTATAAAACAGGGGGACTGATGCGATATCAACTTTCTTGGTGTCAATAAGGAACAGTTGCTGATCGTAGCCGAGTTTCCCCGCCTGCCGAAGCAGGCAGTGAGCCAAGGCCTTCCACGAGACGTCCGGGTACAGCAGTCTGCGAAGCGAAAGGAGGCGAAAAGCCATCACCTTGCTGGTAATAGCAATCAGCCCCTGTCCTCCTTCAGAAACAGGCAGGTTTAACACACCAGGTTGGAGCCAATGCTTTCCTCCCCAAAAGAAGTCAATAAGAATTGATTGTAATTTTTTAAGAAACAAATCTGGGGGCTGCAGTGCTATAAAAACGTGCCAAAGCATTGATGCTGCAAGGTTGTTTATAACAAGGGTTCTGCCCCGATACGAGAGTTGACAAAGTAAGCCCTTCCACTTTCGTAAACGTCTCTCAGTTTTAAAATATTAGAGATTCCCAGTTTTTAAAATGAAGTTCTCAGTTCCAAGAAAGACGCCTAGGTAAAGAATTCCATCCCTTTCCCATTTAAGTTTCTTGGGAAGAGTCGGAGGAATGGCGCCATTTTGTGGACCAAGATGGAGAGCTCTGCTTTTCCCCCAGTTCACTTTTGTGGAACTTGCCAAACCAAATTCATGAATGCAACGGACCAAGGCTGAGACGTCCTCATTCGAGCGAACGATTGCACAAAGATCATCTGCATAAGCAATCACTTTAAACGGGTTCGCCATTGGTTGAGGAAGGAAACCGAGAAGACGTGCACGCAACCGAACGAGCAAAGGCTCAATCGCAAGAGAGTGCAGGAGGCCAGAAAGAGGGCACCCTTGACGAATGCCTCTATTAACCGGGAAAGGGGGACATAAAATGTTGTTAACCTTTAAGAGACTAAAAGTGTTGCTATACAGTAACTGCACATGAGAGATAAAATTTTCCCCAAAACCAAACCCCCGTAAAACAGAGAAAAGATAAAAATGATCAATGGTATCAAAGGCCTTTTCTTGATCTAAGAACACCAACCCGACATTTCTTTGCTCAAGAGAACAGATGTCAATTATATCACGCACAATGAAGGTACTGTCATGAATTGTCCTCTTCGGGACACAGTAAGACTGATCTGGGTGTACGATCTCCTCGATTATGGCTTTAAGGCGGTTGGCAAGGGCCTTGGAAAATATTTTGTAGTCTGCACAGAGTAATGAGATGGGACGCCAGTTGTGTGGTTGCTGAAGGTCTCCTTTTTTGGGGATAAGGGCGAGGACAGCCCTCCGGCAGCTTAATGGCGGTGAGCCTGATCGTCGACCGTCGATTATAACCTCAAGTAGTTCTGGTCCGAGGAGGTCCCAAAAGGTTTTATAAAATTCCGCAGGAATTCCATCCAGGCCGGAGGCCTTACCCGAGGGTAGAGTTTGAAGAGCAGCTTGGAGTTCCTCCAAAGTTACTTCCTTGTCCATTTGTAGAACTGCAGATTTTGACAAGGTAGGTAAGGAAGAAGTCAGCACTGTTACCATTTTGTTGTCGATTTTCGGAGCACGATAAAGTTCAGTAAAGTAGTGTCTGAGTGAGGCTCTGACATCTTTTTGATTGTGTGTTATCCTTCCTTCCTTTGTCCTTACTGAAGTTATCTGCTGACTTCTCTTTGTTTGAGCTTCCAGTCCAAAAAAGAACTTAGAGGAGGTGTCCAGGTAACACAAATTCTCCAGTCGGAGACGAATCAGCGCTCCTCTGGCTTGCTTTGCACAAAGTCCAGCAAGAAGAGCTTTTTTCTTCGCCAGCAAGAGGTTGGTTCTTTCATGATTTGAAGCCAAGAGGTTGGTCTGCAAATATAATATTTCTTTGGCAAGCAAGGATTGAAAGGCAGAGTCATATTTGGTGTGGTAGGCTCCATATTGTTGGCAAAAGGATCTTATTTGCACTTTGACGTTGTCCCACCATTTTCCAAGGCAGGGGAAGGAAGTTTTACGTTGGAGCAAGGCTCTCCAGAACACACCAAAGGCATCGACAAACAGTTGGTCATCCAAGAGGCTTGCGTTGAAGGTCCAGTAGGCAGCACCACGATTCCGAACTGGTTGATGAATCCGAAGTGCGACCATGTGATGGTCTGAGAAGCCGCTCGGAATAATGTTCATATTGCTCACAACATTTAAAAAGGTAGTGTTGATGTAGAAACGGTCCAATCTTGCAAGTGATACGTGGCCTTTTGAACACCGACTCCACGTGTATTGGCGGAGAGAAAGATTGCGGATTCTCCACACATCAACCAGGGAGAACTTGGACAAGGCTCTCAACAAAGGCGCTGCGCTTGCTGGGTGCGGCCCCTCTCCATTACGATCAATGGTGGGGTCCATCGTGCAGTTAAAATCTCCACCCAAGCAGACAGGTCCATCAAAATCAATGTGTACAAGAGACGTTTCGAAGTGTGTGTAAAAGGCGAGTCTCTCCGTGCTATCGCTAGGTGCGTAGACATTCAGTACGGTGTGTTTAAAGCCATTGTGTGTGAAGGTGAGTGAAATCAAATACCCTTTGATAATCTCATTAAAAACAACACTGGGACTACAAAAGGAAGGTTGTAAATAAACAGCCACCCCAGCCCTTGGGTGTTCCAGACTACTAAAAAACCATTTTCCCCTCATTATCCTTTGCCATTCACTTGCACAAGAGGAGCTGCATCTTGTTTCTTGCAAAAGCAAAACATCAATGTGATTGGTCTCAACAAACTGTTTAACTTCTGCTTTACGGATGGAGGAGCGTCCCCCATTAATATTTAAACTCGCTATAGAGAAGGCCAGAGGCTAACATAGAGTTTGGGTGTGTCAAAAACTTAGTCTCTCTGTGTCTGCAGCTCATTCTTTGCTTTGAGGATGCATTTCCGGAGTCGATACACTTGTGATTCCGTCACACCAAGCTGTCCGGCTTTGAGGAGCAAAAGCTTCGCAGAGATTATAAAGCCGGACAAGTCAGGGAAAAAGTTTTTAATTTTAACATGTTTCTTGCGAAAGGTGTCATGAAGAAACTTTATGATATCAGCAGGTGGAATACTGGTGGAATACATGACACCTTCGGTAACACTCTCCGAATCTTGGGAAACTGGATCATTCCATGCTTCAGCACTGCCACAAGAACCAAGTGATGAGGCCCCGTCCGAATCATAATCCGAGTACCGACCGGTGTCCATTACATTAACGTTATGCTCCAAAGATGGAGCTGATGGTTTAATAAGGGAAGCCTCACATTCCGCTTCCAAAGGGGGAGGAGTCGGAGGAGTCGGTGAAGGAAGAGTGGAGGGAGGAGGAGTGGGGGAGGTGGAGTAGGGGGAGGAGGAGTAGGGGGAGGTGGACTGGGAGGAGGAGGAGGGGTGGGAAGAGGAAGAGGATTAGAAGTGGGAGGGGGAGGAGGAGGAGTGGGAGGGTGAAGAGGACGGGGAGGAGGAAGAATACTAATGGAAGGAACGTTATATTCCGCTTGAGATGAACCTGGTGTTTCACTAGTTGAAGCTTTACACCCTGATTCAACCAGGTTTGGAGTTATTGGTGACTTAGAAACGGTACACATTTCACTGTTGGTCTTTACAGGGAGGGGGGTTACAGTGGATTTGGTGTTAATATCCAAGGTGCCTGTGACTATGGTCACGTGTGCTCCCTGCTGCACAAAACCAATCTCCTCCTCATGTTCACCAACCCCACCGACAAAAAAAGTCATCATCCTCTGGAGCAATTACATCAAATCGATTTTTCGTTTTAAAAAGAGCATCTATTGTTGCTTCCAAACACGAGTCATTATTCTCGGCAGCCGGCGCCATCTTTTTTGCACAGCTCGCCGTCACATCTTGACTATTGTTATCATTTAGATGCTTTAATTTATGTTTCCTTTTTGAAGGAACAACGGTGAAGCTTTCGTCATCTGCCAGGGGAGGATTTACCTCCACTTTCGACGGCCCAGGCAGATTGTTCGAGTTTGAAGCGTCACCAACGTGCCCAACTCTATATATACCACTATTCGTCTCAATGGGTTCGACCACACTAGATATGCCACTTAATATATTCTTGGGGCAATCGCTTTTTAAATGTCCCGATTCACCACAGATAAAACAAGTTGTGGTCTCCGTTGCGATATAAATCTGGTAATTGCGGTTTTTATTTTTTAAAGTCATAACTGCATTGAGCGATTGAGCGTTGTTTTTTAGAATGATATAGCAATGACGTCGGAACGACATGATGTGGCGAACCGAAGCGTCAGAGCGCAGACGAAGTGGAATCATGGAGATTCGTGACACAACTGTGCCAAAAACGCTTAATGCAGCTACAATCTCCTCACTCGAGAAGAAGGGCGGGATGTTGGACAGTGTTAATTTTACCGCCATCGTATCGAGATAACTAACGTTAACGAAGACGTCTGGCGGAACGGATAGACCGGTTTCGACCGCCTGAGCCACGTGTCGCTCCTCCGACAAGAAAACCACGACACGTTGGCTCATTTTCGAAGCGGCGAGAACATTCTCGATTCCTACGAGCTCTCCCAGAGCCATCACCACGTTCTCAACACTAACTCCATCAGGTGGAGTAATTGTCACTCCATTTTTCCGAGTGAGTGACTCGTACACACTATTGTGCAAACGTCCGTTTGCCATAGCTTAAAGCAAAAGAAGAGAAGTTTAAGTTTAACAAAGGAAAACCGTCACAAGCAACCAGCAAGTGGGTCAAATGAAGTATAAGGGAAAAGAAGAGTATAAGGAAGAAGCGAAACCACCGATAAACGACGGGCCTATGAAAACAAGGCAGATGAAAAAGTAGGCCCGGAAACCCGAAGGTTTCAAGGAAAACCCACAAAGCACCTACAGTGCGCGCTCTCCCTCTCTCTCGTCTCAGCAGGAAGGGAAACAGGGAAAAAACTCCACAAACACGTCCGGGGACACAGAGGGAAACGAAATAGGGACAGGAACAACACGAACACAGCACAGTACTTACAGCTGCACACACAGAGCCGCCATGACGCCACATCCATGCACGACTCACCAACGACCAGCAGGGGGCGCGAGAGAGAGAGAGAGAGAGAGAGAGAGAGAGAGAGAGAGAGAGAGAGAGAGAGAGAGAGAGAGAGAGAGGAGAGAGAGAGGGAGAGAGAGGGGGTGGGAGAGAGTGAGAGAGAGAGGGGGAGAGAGACTGAGAGAGAGAGAGAGGGAGAGACAGGGAGAGAGAGAGAGACACAGCGTGGGAGAGAGAGAGAGAGAGAGAGAGAGAGAGAGAGAGAGAGAGAGAGAGAGAGAGAGAGAGAGAGAGAGAGAGAGAGAGAGAGAGAGAGAGAGAGAGAGAGAGAGAGAGAGAGAGAGAGAGAGGGAGAGAGAGAGAGAGAGAGAGAGAGAGAGAGAGAGAGAGAGAGAGAGAGAGAGAGAGAGAGAGAGAGAGAGAGAGAGAGAGAGAGAGAGAGAGAGAGAGAGAGAGAGAGAGAGAGAGAGAGAGAGAGAGAGAGAGAGAGAGAGAGAGAGAGAGAGAGAGAGAGAGAGAGAGAGAGAGAGAGAGAGAGAGAGAGAGAGAGAGAGAGAGAGAGAGAGAGAGAGAGAGAGGAGAGAGAGAGAGAGAGAGAGGGGAGAGAGAGAGGGAGAGAGAGAGAGAGAGAGAGTAAACCTCCAGTCTGACAGTGAAACCAGTGGGGAACGAATAAACGGTCTACGACCGGGAGACAAGAACTTAAGCAACTGTCTGACTTTCAACCAACAAGACAAACAAAGCTTCGATGTTGGGTCACGTGGGGAGAGGATTCATGGAGTTTGAAGGAAATTTGTGAAATATTTTATTATATTTATAATTCTTGGCAAGTGAGGACTTGTCGGCCCGAGAGGGGAGAAAGGTGAGCACCATTTATACAGGTAAATGAACAAACTTCATAACGACTGCCTGGTTAACAACAACAATGCAGTTAACCAACGGACGACCGGTCACGACCACGAACGGAACAACATTTATCAAAAGCTTGTACTCCACCACCTTCAGTACAAGGTACTCAGGGTCCGGGAAGACTCGCTAAACACCTGTCCCCCCGCACGTACCGGGGCCCCGGGACCTTTCCTGCGCCCGTACGTACCTGTACGGACATCCGTTCGGCGTACGGCCTCCGTAGGCCGCGCTCTGCCCGTCCCCCGATCCACACGGCCGAACGAACGTCGAGACACCGCACGAGGCGGCGCAAGGCCCAGGCGGTGCCCTCGGATAGTTGGGCGGGAAAACAAATCCGATTTTACATGAAAAAAACTCATTTTAAATTTCTTACTTTTTATAAATTTTGTCACGTTTTATATCGATTTTACAATTCGAGAAAAATATGTGTATTTATCACGTTGTGTGAAAATAAACCGTTAATCGTCGGATGACGTCATGTTTCCTGTGCTGCTCACTTCCGGTATTCCAAGCGGGGCCGGTGAAAGGCGCGAAAACAATGGATGTCGAACAAAGGGAACTGTCTGACGACTGTTCGAGTGTGCAGATGAAATCGTAAAATGGAACACACACCTGTGGAGTCTGTAGTGAAAGCTCGGTACGGATAT
>NW_028222577.1:32500-34000 GCF_056783735.1 Eptatretus burgeri | reverse complement strand
CGAGCAAGAATTGCAGGAGGTGATTCAGTAGCTATTGAAGCTAAGTATCTCAATAAATGTCCAACAGCCTTCAAGAATCGCTATAGAAGTATGGAAGGAGAAAAGCAGGAAGACAATACCACATCCACGATTGATCAGAAAATGATGCAGGTCCGAGTGTTTGCAGAGCTGGTTTCTAATATAGAAAGCACAATTTAAGACGGAACTCACATATTCAAACTTTCCGAGATCCATACATTGTTCATGTAACTCACTTGACAAGGACGAGGCATGCCCATCAGATCAGCGCACTTTCCCTTGCCAAACTGCAGCAGGATGCATGCCTCGAGAAGCTCGGTCCTCATGATGAAGCAGCCTTCAATGACTGGAAGAAAGAAATGTGTGCAAAGAATCCCACCTTTGAGTACTGGGACATAATTCTGCGATTAGAAATCCTGTTCCTCATCTTTGTTCGTTCTCATCGTGAGAGAAACTTTCTCACTCTTCATTGCTGTACTTGAGACATTGACCCCCTGGCTCTTTGCCTTGGACCACCCAAATTACGCTCGCTGGATTCCTGTGTATATCAGGGACATGAAATCCCTATAGTACAGCTGATAATCTCTCATATCATAAGAATTGTGCAAATTATGACGAAAGCATGAAATTTCTACCAGTGTTAGTACATGCCATAGGTTTCATTTTCAGATCGGGAGGTAAGGCAGATTTGACCTCTGAGGACCGTGAGAGGTCAATGACCTCAAGTTATCAAAATATTGATGTTTGGTGTCATTGGTTAATGGTAAACATGTTTAGGATGTACAAACCATGCATTTGTGTTCCAATAAAAATGTCTACATATTCCACACAGTGTTGGTAGTTTTTTCAGATGTCGAGCTTTGACCTCTGAGGACAGTGAGAGGTCAATTACCTCAACATATCAAATATTGATGCCAATGAATGAAATATTGATGACAAACACCCAGATGTCCTGGCAGAATTCAAGTCTGGGAAGTTTGTGGTACACAAGACCAGCAACAAGTTCTCTGCCATGGCAATTGACCAATGTCATGAACAGAACAACGCTGTGGACAAAGCGTCTGGTGGAGCTATTGGACTGGCAGGAAACCCTGGGGCACTCAGACGCTGGATGGTGGCAGGGCCAGAAATAGCCAGGATCACTGCAGAGTTTGAAGAGCAGGCGACAAGAGGACATGGCGGTGCTCGCGACACTGGGCATCTTCACAATGACCAGAAACCTGGAGTGCAAGCAGCCTTTATGAAGGATGTCAGAGCACTTATAGCAGTGTTTGAAGAGATGGGGAATCCCTTCCTCGAGAACACTCAAGATCTACTGGTCCTTGACACGAGAGACATCATGGACACCCCCAGTGGCAGAAACGGTGAGGAAGATTGAGTCCCTTGGTGAGGAGCAGTACACAAAGTTTGTTGAAGAAAGACTGGAACTGTGCACGAAGCCAGTTAGAGAAAGAAGAGAGTGGCTCCCTCTATCGTCGTGCC
>NW_028222577.1:0-17500 GCF_056783735.1 Eptatretus burgeri | reverse complement strand
AGAGTAAAAATGAAGAAGAGTAAAAAATGAAGAGTAAAAAATGAAGAAGAAGAGTAAAAAATGAAGAAGAAGAGTAAAAATGAAGAAGACTAAAAAATGAAGAAGAGTAAAAATTAAGAAGAGAAAAAATGAAGAGTAAAAATGAAGAAGAGTAAAAATGAAGAAGAAGACCACAAGAGGTGGAGAGGTTTGAGATTGGCTCTGGGTTTCAGCTCACCTGTCCTCTGAGCTGGAGCCCGTTATTAAAGGCCTCAGCCCCCATTTCTTGGGTGTGTGTGTGTGTGCGTCCGTGTGTCCGTGTCTACTAAGTGGAAAAACTGTTAAGTGATTGTGTGGAACAGTTGTCGTTCTCATGTCATACGTGTTTTGCCTTGTTTAATTGCATACATGCTTTATCTGTCTATAATTCCAGCAATCTCTGTGTGTGTGTGTGTGTGTGTGTCTGTGACCGCTGTTTCTCGACAACCTCTGGTCCGATCTAATTGAAACTTGCCAGATATATTGCTGGGGACCTGAGAATGTGCCTTTTCAAGGTTTGATATTAATCGGACAAGTGATTCCCAAGTTATGGCCATTTATTTACCAACCAATGACATGACACGTTGCTGCGTAGCCGTGGTCGATGGGGAAGAGAAACTCAGCCGCGTTCGCATACACATACACACACATACCCATACACACACACACACACACACACACACACACACACACACACATACACACACACACATACACACACATACACGTACACACACACACACACATACACACATACCCATACACACACACACATACACACACATACCCGTACACACACACATACCCACACACACACACACACACATACACACACACATACCCGTACACACACACACACACACACACACACACACACACACACACCCACACACACACACACACACATACACACACACACACATACACACACATACACATACACACACACACACATACACACACATACCCATACACACACACATACCCATACACACACACATACCCATACACACACACACACATACCCATACACACACACACACACACACACACACACACACAATATCTCCTTTTTAACCCGATCTCTCAATGGTGAAGAATGAGTTTAAATATGAAATAAATATCATATCCGGATCCGGATTCGGATCTTCAACAAAACAACTATTTCTTCCTCGTCACACACCCACATACACGTACACATGCACACACACACATACACACACACACACACAATACACACACATACACACACACACACATGCATACGTACATATATACACACACACACACACACACACACACACACACACACACACACACACACACACACACACACACACACACACACACACACACACATACATACGTACATATATACACACACACACACACACACACACACACACACACACACTCACATACACATACATACACATGCATACGTACATATATACACACACACTCACATACACACACACACACACACATACATACACATACATACGTACATATATACACATACACACACACACACTCACATACACACACACACACACCCAACCTGTCCACATTTATATTCCCATGAGTGAAGCGACGGATTGTAGTTACTCGTAAACAAATAAACAAACACCAATTAAGCTTTCCAGATGAGATTTTCACACTTTCCTCAATTAAAATAATTTATTAATAATTATTTATTTATTAATTGGAGAGGTGATCATGATCGAACAAACACTATCACGTGACAACTTGGTTTCATAACACTTCTTACAGCAGGTCAAAGGTCGAGGTCACAGCTTCAGGTTAACATATCGTGCAAAATGATGTTGGGGTCAAACTTTGACCTTGAACTTGTGACTTACATCCATCGAGCAGAATTAATTAGTTTCCTGGTAAACTCTCACCAACTCTGCTTTACAAATAGCCGACTGGTTTAGCGGTAACCAAGTTCACCCTTCACACATTTAAATATAATATTGAACATAATTTGGCATTAAGGTTGATCCAGGCCGAGCGAAAACTGCCAACCTGGTGATGTACAGGTAAACTGCTGGGACCCCTTATCCACGGGTGAACCGACCATGGACCCTCGATCTGCCGGAGAATCTCCCGGACCGACCACGTATCCTCCATCGGAACCTCTCGTGGATCCTGGGGTGTTCGCTCTCAGATCTCGGGTCATGGTGGACCGCACGTCGTGTCGGATTAAGGACGGAACGCTGTGGGAACCGAGTGAAGGAAGTGGCCAAGGTGTTTCGGGGAAAGAGCACAGCGCGAGATCGCGGTGTCTGATTGGTTCCCACCAGATCACGTGTCCATGATTTAAAATAAATACAAGGATTGACCGTTTCGTTTTAACGGATTGTTTGTGTTTCAGATTGTGTTGTGAAAGTAGAAATCGAGTCCGAGTTCGTCGATGATTATTCCCTCGATACAAATCAACGTTCTTTATTTTCTGTTTTTGTATTTGTCGACAATCTTCCCTCCATGACGGAGTTATATGTGGGTATGTGGGTATGTAGGTGGGTATGTATCACCTACTCCTCCGGGAGGATTTCACCGAGAGAGCTGAAACTTTCAGGGATAATGAGGGAACCCAGACCTTGTGTCTGTGCAAGTTCCCATTGATTCCATCAAGTTTGGAGGAAAAAGTTAATTCAGTACCCTTCGGGACCCCCATTCATGATGATAGGAGGAAAACCACAGGGTAATCTTCCCGGGTCAGATTATGGTCACGTGTGTGTCCGAGTGGTGCTGTCCTCTCTGACTTTCTTTCTCATTCTCTTCTCCCTCCTTACTTCTCTCGCCTCAGAACGGACCTCCAATTCGTTTTATATCTGCGGCCCGTCTTGGCAAACGCAGAGTCTCCCCCAAGCTCACCCGCCCCACTTCCCCACTAACCCTAACAGCTACCTCTTATTGGTTCAATGATTCTTCCTCTGTAATGGAGCTGTCAGTGTAAAAGACTGTCCATCGTGAGTTTGAATCTTGACTCGGCGATAAACTACCATCCTGGTGTTTCGCAGGCAGGGCGTACGTCGATGTTTGTGCACCAACCCTTGGACGATCTCACAGTGCCTTTCACAAGGAGGTGGCGAGTTGCCAAGCGATTCGCGATCACCGACACACACCTCGTGTTTAACACACACTGCCTGGAGATGCCCGAAATATCAAACATGTCCAAATTGGACAAACGAACACTTTTCTCACAGTCGGAACTGCTGCTCAGTTCAATTCTGGATGTTAGATTTTGTAATTCGGCTTAATTTGAAATTTTCGAGGTTATGACCCGGGTTAGGACGATTGACCCGGGTTAGGTTAGGATTAAGGACGGAACGCTGTGGGAACCGAGTGAAGGAAGTGCCCAAGGTGTTTCGGGGAAAGAGCGCACCGCGAGATCGCGGTGTCTGATTGGTTCCCGCCAGATCACGTGTCCATGATTTAAAATAAATACAAAGATTGACCGTTTCGTTTTAACTGATTGTTTGTGTTTCAGATTGTGTTGTGAAAGTGGAAAATCGAGTCCGAGTTCGTCGATGATTATTCCCTCGATACAAATCAACGTTCTTTATTTTCTGTTTTTGTATTTATCGACAATCTTCCCTCCATAACGGAGTTATATATGGGTATGTGGGTATGTAGGTGGGTATGTATCACCTACTCCTCCGGGAGGATTTGACCGAGAGAGCTGAAACTTTCAGGGATTAATGAGGAAACCCAGACCTTGTGTCTGTGCAAGTTCCCATTGATTCCATCAAGTTTGGAGGAAAAAGTTAATTCAGGACCCTTCGGGACCCCCATTCATGATGATAGGAGGAAAACCACGGGAGGAGGGTGAATATACTGGTTCTAGCTCACTTTTCCCCATGTAAATGAATGGGGGATTTTCAGCGATTCCCTTTTATTTCCCCCTAAAAATAAACCCCCTTTTTATCCGTTTTTCCCTGCTGTGCAGGGGTTTGGCTTTTTGTGAGGTAATGTTTTATGGTCGGATGCCCTTCCTGGACGCCTCTTACAACACAGGGATATGGTACCCCTATTCTAACCGGGGCATACACCGGGACCAGTACACTGGTACACACTTCGCCGACCTCGGATGGATGACAGGCTGAGTCAACCCCCTGGTGTTAATTCAGCAGCTGAGCGGGATTCGAACTCGGGACACTGGGATCCCAAGCCGCCACCCTAACCACTAAGCCAACACCAGGCTTTGTATATATATAACCAGGCTATCCCAAGGTATATTTATTTGTCTCCCCTTTTAACCTGGAGGTTGATCAGCTCACTCATTGAACCTATAAAGATTTGTTCATTCTCAAATTCCTTCAATAGTTTAATTTTCTTTGCACAATAATCCCCATCTAAAATATTGACAAACAAAACATTTGAATCTTTATATTTTTTAAGATACCCCTTTTGTGCCATTACGAAATGATAAACTTCTCTTAATGATCTCATCTGACCACCGCCCGAGTTGCAAATCATTTTTGTGTATAAACCACGCCATAAAAAAGTTTTGTTTCAAATGTTTTCAGTTCATGCCGTGAAAATGAGGAAGTGTTTTTTTTGACATGGTCGTGCTGTGTGAATGAGGAAGTGGTTTTAGACAGTCATGCTGTGAAAAAATAGGAACTATTCTGTGAGACAAGGTCTCGTGTTTATATTTTATCTCAGAACACGAACTGAAAACATTTGAATCAAAACCATTTTAAGTATGTTTTGTAAATGATTCATACAATCGCCCAGTTATTTTCCAAGCTGTCATTTCCTGTGGCCGCACCCAATGCTTAGGTAATTTCCTCGTCGTTGCCTTATAAGTGATTCACCAGACAGTTTCTGCCAGATGGGATTTTCATTTTTACAACTGAGACATGGACTCACTCTCTTCTGATGAAGACAACAGCTCACTACAGAGTTGGTAAGTTTGTGTATGGTTTTCTCTTTGAACGATGAAGCAAATGATTATTAATTAAATCATGATAATTCTGATATATATATATATATATATATATATATATATATATATATATATATATATATATATATATATATATTTTTTTTTTTCCTGGCAGGTCGTTGGGAGAAATTGAGTTTTCATATTACGACGAGGTGCATGAAATTAATACTCTTATTGAAGAGATCAATGATTTTAGAAGAGAATTGAAAGACATTTATAATGAGTGGTACGAAGTCTTATCACGTCCTCTCATCTCGAAGGAATTAAACCAATGGTGAGACACGTGTGTGTGTCTTTCTACCTACCTCTCTCTGCTCTTATTGAAGAGATCAATGATTTATAATGACTGGTCTCTGATCTCGAATGAATTAAACCAATGGTGAGACACGTGTGTGTGTCTATGTGTGTGTATGTGTGTGTGTGTGTGAGCGTGTGTGTGTGTGTGTGTGTGTGTGTGTGTGTGTGTGTGTGTGTGTGTGTGTGTGTGTGTGTGTGTGTGTGTGTGTGTGTGTGTTGCTTTCCCTGTCTGTTTGTATCTCTCTCTGTCTGTCTCTTCATCTATACCCTTGACTTATTATTTTTTTTTTCAGCACTATCACACAACATCAGCTGTTGAAGCAATCTTGTACAACACATGATTTTCTGGAGGTAAATGTTTCTGAATTATTATTAATATCACTCTCTCTTTAGAATGTCGTCTAATGTTGGTTGCATCATTAGTTTGGATGTGGTTTTGTCAGTACACTGGAATTCATTTTATTGACCTTGAAAGGATGACAGGCTCCTGGTGTGTTAATTCAGTGGTCAATGAGGCTTACTCATATTACCATGTAATTATTATCCACTTTTTGTTTCAAAACAGAATATGGTGTCTGAGTTTCGAAATCACAAGACATCTGGAGAAGATTGCTGGGAAAGATTATACATTCTCGCAAATGAATATTTAATATTTTCAATATTAATAAATTATATTTGTTTTGTATACAATTACTTGATTCTGAATTACAAAAAGAATCAAGACATGAAGGGAGGGTAGGTGCGCCCCCCAATGACCCATCACCCCCTCATCCCATCCCTCCCCTCCCCATGTGTGTGTGTGGGGAAGGGTGGGGGTGGGATGAGGGAGGTGGTGGGTCAAAGGTGGGGGCGCACAGGGGGGATGAGGGGGTGGGGCTTGTGTGGGAGGGGCTTGTGTGGGCGGGGCTGCGGTGGGGCTTGTGTGGGCGGGGTGTGTGTGTGGGGCTTGTGTGGGTGGGGCTTGTGTGGGCGGGGTTTATGTGGGTGGAGCTTGTGTGGGAGGGGTTTATGTGGACAGGGTTTATGTGTGTGGAGTTTTTGTGTGGAGCTTGTGTAGACAGGGCTTATGTGGGAAGGGTTTATGTGGGCAGGGTTTATGTGGGCAGGGGTTTATGTGGGTGGAGCTTATGTGGGAGGGGCGAATGTGGATGAGGTTTGTGTGGATCAATGGATGGGTGGAGAGATGGGTGGAGAGATGGGTGGATGAGTGGAGCTTGTGTGGATGGGTGGATAATTTTTTAATTAAATAAACATGTTGTGTGTGGGGAACTAATTAACTAATCACTAATTATGTGAATATGATGAATATGGGTGGAGCTTGTGTGTGTGGAGCTTGTGTGGAGCTTGTGTGGAGCTTGTGTGGAGCTTGTGTGGAGCTTGTGTGGGGTTTGTGTGTGGTGGGGTTTGTGTGGGGGGGGCTTGTGTGGGTGGAGTCAAAAAGGGGCGGAGTCAAAAAATTTCAATTTATTGGAGCTTGTGAGGGGTTTGTGTGTGGTGGGGTTTGTGTGGGGTTTGTGTGGGCGGGGATTGTGTGGGCGGGGTTTGTGTGGGTGGAGTTAAAAAGGGGCGGAGTCAAAAAATTTCAATTTATCTTTGTCTTTTGTAATTCCTGTGAATAAAATGAACCTAAAATCTCTTCCGCTTCCAAATCATATATTTTACAAGTCCAAGGAACCGTATCTATTACATCAACAATTTAAAAAAGTTATTTTGTCCATCGTTCAGTAAAACCCTTTTCAAAATGAGATTTCCACCTATATATTCTTACGATATCACCAACTTTGAACTTAGGTTTTCTGACATTAATCTCTTTTTCATATTTTAATTTTGTAAATGTTTCTGATGGTTTCATATTTGTTGCCGTGTGAATCGTGTCATTATACTTATCCACAATATCCTGAATAAAAGATGACCATTGTTGTGAACCGAGTTGTGTGAATTTTTTATATAGTCTCTCTTTTAAGGTACGATTAAAACGTTCAACAACAACTGCCTTCCCTTCATTAAAGGTACTGTATAATGTAATACTGTTATTTTTTAGAAAATTCATAAATGTCTTGTTATAAAACTCTCTACCCTCATCAGTCCACAATTTTTTAGGTTTTCTCTTACTTTTATTAAATATCTGTTGAAAAGCTAACATAAGAGTATTACCTGTTTTGTTTTTTAAAGGGACAACCCACGCATATCTACTCCTCAAATCAATAACGGTTAAAGCATACTTGTACCCCTTATCATTATTGAGTTCAATCAAATCAGCAGACCAGATATAATCTACTTCCTTGGAATAAACTTTCCTTCTCTGAAACTTTGTGAATATTGGTTTATGTAATTCATCAGCTAATTGCTCTTCAGTCTTAATGGCATCATTAGAGCCTATAAGTTTTTTGAATTTCCAAGCCCAAGTTTCAATTTAGCACTGATCATCTTCTTCACAATGAACCGATCAACTTTTTCTCTCAAGGTTGGATTTTGTATCAGAGACAAATTATGCAACATTTCTCTATCGGCTTCATGCTTTTCTTCCAACGTTGTGGTATTCCCATAATCAATATCGTGTCTCATGCACACTTCATCAACTCTATTGATAGGCTGACTCCAGGATTTAGGATTGTCTGCCTCATCTAATCTTTTATCCAAGTTTGTACCTGGACCACAGAAAGAATACCCTGGAAGATGTAATTCCCCTGGTATTCCAGTAGTTGTAAATTTACTTCCTGATAAAAACTTTTGTATATCTCCTCCGAGTTTGTGTTTGGAGATAAATTGATTTTTTTTTTGAACCACACACCGAACATATACCTTTTTGTATAACCCTGTTATTTTTACTTTTAATATATGAAATATTTTTAGTATTAGTTTTCTTTTACATTTGAGACAATAACTCATTTATTTATGTGAAAAATTCCTGCAGAGTGCAAAAACCTTTTTAGTTTCCAACATGCACATTTGAATCTTAATTTTTAAAACATAAAGAATCCTTAGAAATGCCTTCACTCTCTCCTCCATTTATTTAAGAAAAAACTTGAATTAAAATGAATAGCTTGTCGATGACAATAGTCTTGTCGAAAGTATTGCAAATAGACTTGTCAATTCTTTGTTTTCCTCCTCGGTGGGTTGAGTTATTTTCTATAATACCATCAATCTTTTTTGAATTTCACTGGTTTCCATTTTTTGATATTTATTTTGTCTCGCTCTTTCCTCCCTCTCCTCCCTCTCTCTCTTCTCTCTTTCCTCCCTCTCCTCCCTCTCTCTCTCTCTCTTCTCTCTTTCCTCCCTCTCTCTCTTCTCTTCTCCTTTTCCTCCTCTTTCTTCTCCCTCTCCTCCCTCTCTCTCTTCTCCTTTTCCTCCTCTTCACTCTCTTCTTCAACTCCTTCCTCATCCCTTACTATCCTTGAATCACTTACACCCCATAGAATATTATACATATATTCATCAGGATTTCTTGTTATTCCTGCATCGAAAATAATTTTTTACAACAGGAAACCAATAAAATTTCTTTTGAATTTCTAAAAGAGCCTTACCTTTTCTTAACTTTATAATTTTTTCATTATTTAACATTGTAATTAAATCTAAAGTTGTCGGTTTATCAACATCAGCATAATGCCAATCTTTTATTGAAAATACCTCATTCTTATGTTGTAGAACATATTTATTAAAATACCGAATACCCTTTTCTTGAAGGTATGCTTGGACACAGAAATGATAATTTTCTTGAAGCCTTCTTGCTGTCATTTATGTATTAGAAATATATGTTAGAATAATATTATGACACGAAACACCTCCCCATCTTCCCATAGTTAAATCATTTTGTATTTCCTTACTTATTATATATAATCCTGTTTTTTCTGTTTTCATGAGATAAACAAGGGCAAAACCATTATTATATTTACCCTTATTAAATTCTTTTATTTGTTGTTTACTAATCGTGGACCCACAAAACTCATTCTCGATACCAAGTGGATAATATTCTTCCTTACGAGACTGATTTAATTGTTCCAGGTCTTCGAGGTTAATTTTAAATGACCAATTATACCCTAAATCATTCATATCATACCCCCATTGTTCTATTCTCATACAAACGATACGCCCTTCTTTATAAAAATTTATTTTAATTCTAACTGTGAATTCTGTATGACCTGGAGATAATATCAACACTTCTGTATCTTTGGAATACACAGCCGTTTTATTTAAGGATATATATTGTGTTAAATCGCTTAATCTCACCAAGTCATTCGCGTCAGTCGGGCTTGGATAATTTTTTAATTTAAAAGCATTTTTCATGTTAATATTTTTGGTTATATTATATTTATGTCGTTCAGCCTGTGCCTTTGTGTAATAATTTGATAAATCAATATCCAGTTCTTGAGATACACCAAAGATAGAACCATCTTTACCAACATAAGTCATTTATATTAGATTAAAAATAATATCATAACATTTTTTATTTTTGTTGAGTTGAAATAACATATATAGACATAATTGACCACAACACTTGGAATTTAATTCTTGGACTTGAAATGTTTGATAAACACCATTCTGTAAGAATTTTATGACTTCAACAGGTGGTGGAAGACCAAAACTATCAAAATAATATTTGTCTTGACTATTAAAAATACAAACCCAATGAGAACCGTTCCCATTATTATCTTCTAAGTTCATAATAATATTCTTTGTATGTTTTGGCACATTTGTTAATTCATCTCTCATACAAATAACCACATTATGAATTTTTAATTTCTTACAATATTTGACAAGTTGTAAATTTGATGTTGTATTCTTTCCAAATTTTTCCAACCACTCATCAATGCTCATTTATTTATTAGAAAGATATAATCCATTACCTCTTTTCGTTAATTTTACACCTGCTTGTGCAATAGAAGAAAGCATATCTCCAACTAACAATCTCGCTTTATCAGGCAGACCTTCAAGTTTTTCAGCAAAATCTACAATTACACCACTTCCACTAATTTGTTCCTCCAACTCTTTGTTATGTCTTTCCAATTCTTTTTGAGCCTGGAGTTGAGCCTTCCTTTCGTTCGCAGTTTTCACCGCTGTTGAAATACAACCCGTCAATGCTCCAACCGCACTTAAACCAGCAAATAGAGGAATTAGAAATGGGAGAAATCCTCCACTCGTCTCTCTTATTGAATATTTTTTCAACATTGGTTTTGTCATTTTAATTTTAAGTGAGCCAGTGTCATTCAAGATTTTAACCTGTTCTCTTGTGAGCAAAACATCAATTCTTACTGCTCCTTTTCTCTGAATTGTATTAACGTTAATCGTACAAGGCTTTTGATTTTGAACACAAGATGATAGTTTATGAAGATTGATTTGATTAACATATACCCCAGTTGGTACTTTGCCACTCATTTATTTAACAAAAAATTATGTGAGACTAATCATCACACCATTATCTGTATTAATCTGCAATTCTGTTTCTTCCAAAAGCAAACAATATGTATCAACTTCTTCACTCTCTCCTCTTTCAATGTATAGGGAAGTATCCACTCGATTAGACTTTATAGTTTCCTTTTGCGCGCTCAGGTCAAACGCATAGATTGTATACAAACTTTTAAATGCTGTCATATCCAAAATAGGTTCTTTATTTCCATTACTTTCACACACCTTTTGGTAAGACTTGTATGCTTCAGCAAAATCATTTTTTCCCAATTAATTTCCAATCTATCTCGTGGATAAAATGTTCCATCTTGAGAAACGCGAAGTTGTTTCAACTTAGCATTATCACTCAATGCATTATTCTTATCAGTCGCAGTATCACCATCTGGCTTTTTAAAAATGATCCACAGATATCGTGGCTTTCCTTCCAGAACACCCAAATTCCACGTGTAAGTAGTTTGATTGAGTTTAACGTGTTGACATCTTCTTTTGAGGTATGATACACTGAGTGGTTTCTTTGAGTTAAGTCTTCGATTCAACATCTCTTCTGTTTTAAGATTAGGAGTATATTCACTGATTTTACCAACTCATTTCCTCAATTACAAATTTATTCTGATCACCAAAAGCACTAGCAACACCAAAAAGCAATCGATTTTCATTATCATTCCTTTGTAGTTGAAATCTAATTTTAAGACCATACAGAACTTTATCATGATCACAAAATCCAAATATACCTTTAAGAGGAACCGCCACAGTAAAACTATTTTCTGTTTTTGTATCATCATTATACATTCCTTTCCTTTGAGTATATCCAGGGTCTGTGCTTGTTCCCGTTGACATATCAGGAATAAAACCTTCGACAGACCCCTTTCCCATTCTATCACTGAATGTATAGAGTGTAAATTTTATCATTTCAGATACAGCAGAGACATAATCAACCGCTTCAACTTCTTGTGTTCCAATATACAAACGCACACTATCAAACATTTTCCAGAAGAAATCATTTACAAGTGTAGCGTTTGTGTTATTCCCAGCTTTAGTGAATTTAAATTTACACAACAAGAAACTTTCGGAGAGATTCAAATAGGTTTGTTGATTATTTATTTCAAAACTTTTTGTACCATTCGTATTCCAGTCTGTTCCAGTTATTGCATTTACCTTGAAGTAATCTTCTTTTTTAGTGGAGTTTGAGATAATAATAGTATCATCCAAATCATAGATACTATCAATTGCTTCCATACTTGTATTTATTTAGGAAAAAAGATGTTAAAACTTTTGAAACCCTGATCCAAGTATTTGAATTATTTTCTGTCATTCTTGGGGGGACAACTGAGTTTTGCCTTTCTTAATTTCTTTTATTGCTTGTAATTTATGAGATTCCTTCTGAGCATCTTTTATACTCTTTACAGCACCTGCTACATTTCCCACAGCAGAAGCAGTTGAACCAATTAGATCTTTATGTTTAAGAATAGTTGAACCAATACCCATGAGAGTATCAATTATCCCATCTCCTCTAAATTGATGTCCAACACCCCTTAGTAGGGTGAATATACTGGTTCTAGCTCACTTTTCCCCATGTAAATGAATGGGGGATTTTCAGCGATTCCCTTTTTTTTCCCCTAAAAATAAACCCCCTTTTTATCCGTTTTTCCCTGCTGTGCAGGGGTTTGGCTTTTTGTGAGGCAATGTTTTATGGTCGGATGCCCTTCCTTGACGCCTCTTACAACACAGGGATATGGTACACCTATTCTAACCGGGGCATACACCGGGACCAGTACACTGGTACTCACTTCGCCGACCTCGGATGGATGACAGGCTGAGTCAACCCCTGTTGTTAATTCAGCAGCTGAGCGGGATTCGAACTCGGGACACTGGGATCCCAAGCCGCCACCCTAACCACTAAGCCAACACCAGGCTTTGTATATATATAACCAGGCTATCCCAAGGTATATTTATTTGTCTCCCCTTTTAACCTGGAGGTTGATCAGCTCACTCATTGAACCTATAAAGATTTGTTCATTCTCAAATTCCTTCAACAGTTTAATTTTCTTTGCACAATAATCCCCATCTAAAATATTGACAAACAAAACATTTGAATCTTTATATTTTTTAAGATACCCCTTTTGTGCCATTACGAAATGATAAACTTCTCTTAATGCTCTTGTTTGGCCACCTCCTGAGCCACATATCATTTTGAGATTATAGTAAATTGTTTTTTCATTGTTCAATTGATAACCATCAAAGTTTTCAGTCCATTCAAGGATATTCATTTTTTCTTTACATCCTCTAACTTACTAGTTTTTAAATTGATTCGCTTATTTGTTTTATTTACCTTTGTTTTAGTTATTTTTTCAATAAGACTTATTTGATATTTTTCACATTCATTATGTTTTCCATTTATATACCAAGACTGAGATTTTCTCCACTCTTTAGTTTGATTAATACTTGGTTTAACCATTTATATATTGCGAAAAAATAGCGGCGGTAGCCCTTAAAAACCCTAACCCATCTTCCCATCGTTAAAACACAATCTATTCTATTCACTCTATCATACAATATCCATATGGAACACAATCTATTCCATTATCTAAAATAAATCTCTTATCATCAAAGGCTGCTAATGTCTTTTTATTTACTTCTTCACTATATATGTTATGATTATAACTTCTTGTTGTATTCATTTTCCTATATTCTTCTTTCTTATTCATCAAACAATTATGATAATTTCTAAAAGTTATTGATTTCTTTATTACATATTTCTTTATTCCCTTTAACCTCTTATCAATCTGATCACCATACTTATAAGCATATGCCTTTGCTCTCAATCCAATAAACTCACTCATTACTTTTCCACCCAACTCATCCTTAAACTTACCAATAACCTTTTCATTCTTTTTGGAAAATAACTCACTCTTCTTGCTGAAATTACTTGTATCATATACTCCAATATTTTTCTTCATATCTTCATAAACATCATCAGTTTTTATTTCTAGTATAAAACTATCAGTGTCCATATACAACAATGAAACATTTTCACCATACTCTTTCTTTAAGTCATTATACAAATAATCATACATCAATATCTTTGATAAATCAAGAACTGCTGTTCCAATATAAATTGGTTTATCCATTACAATACTTTCCTTTTTCATATGAATTGCAGAAAAGTTCTCTGAAAAAACCTCTTCTCTCTCAAAACTTGGTTTATTTATCAATCTCGAAGCTTCTTTCCAAGATGTTGCGAATCTAATGTTTTGCCTGTTTCTAACATTTTCCATAGTCTTTCCAAATACAGCATTATTCATTAATTTATAAAAGTCCCCTTCAAATTTTACTTTTGTATTTGCTCTCATATCTGTATTGAATTGAATATACTTTTTCACCCAAGGACTTTGTTTAAATTTTAAAACTCTATGAATTTTAGCTACTCTCAATCCTTCTCTCAAAAACTGTTTTAAGCTTCTCTGATGCAAAACATATCCCTCTTTATCATAGAATGTTGTTAATAACTTTTCTGTTGATTTACCTTTAATATTAAAACTTTTATGATAATCACTTAACCATTCTTTCTTTGGGGTTTCTTTCTCACATGCAAAAGGAAGATCTTTATGCTTATTATGAAGATCACTCGGGTACCTCAAATCAACTTCAAAATAATAACCTTCTTCTTCGTCATTCAATTCCTCTTGAGAAGAAATAACAATATTCATCAAAGCCTTTTCATAATCCTTTTCTTCCACCCACTCTAATTTACCATAAGGCAGAGATTGAGACATTGCCCATCCATACAAATTATTAGCATCAAAATACATCAAATAATTACTATCTTTTTCACTATCATAATTTGGAAGATATGTATTATTTGCTTTAGCATATCTTTTTGAACATACTTGTGATATTCCACCTCTCTTGGACTTCTCAATCATCAAAAGCATATCAACATCACTGATTAAATCTATATCTTGTTTTGTCATTTTCAACATTGCACTCCAAGCTGAACCAGGAGCTGTGAAATAGTGGGCAGGATCTAATCCATAACAATTTTTATTATGACAGAGTGATCTAAAAGCTTCAAACACATCAGCTAACAATAAAACATCTGTTTTTAGATATAAATCGTGATATTCTCCAAGGTTCTTTATCTTAAATATTTTCCATATTTCTTGTGCGTGTTTATATTCCTTATCACTTATCTCTTCTTCATAAAGGTTATTATAGAAACTTTCTTTTGATGGAAGTTGTGTTTCTTTAAATCTCATAAATGAATCCATATAATCATAAGGATAAATTCCCTTACTTGTAAGAATTTTCTCTTTACTTTGAATTTCATTCCTTGTTTGAATTTCCTCTCTCGTAAGAATTCCTTCTTTAATCAGAATTTCATCTTTAATCAGAATTTCCTCTTTAGTTAGAATTTCATTCATTGTTCGAATTTTCTTTATAATTAGAATTTCATCTTCAGTTAGAATTTCCTCATTAATTAGAATTTCCTCTTTCCTTTGAATTCTCTCTTTAATCTGAATTTCCTCTTTAGTGAGAATTTCCTCTTTTGGAAAGAATGAATTAAGATTTGGGAAAGAGTCCGTGGAGCTTAGATTTGATGCGAGGTAGGCTAGTGGTGTTCCCATAAACTTGTAAGAATCTAGAAACCTAATACGAGTTATAGGTTTTGTGAATATCATTTTTGTAAATGAAATATACTTTTGACTTGTGTTTGTTATGGCAGAAATATTCCCTGGTGTTTTTGAAAGTTCATTTATAAATAGATGTGTATCATAGTTGGCGCTGTTGTGAAGAAAGACTGGAATAAAAGAAGGTAATTTATAATTAAGATTACAACAGGAATGAGCGGGACCTCCATATTTACCAGTAAGATGACAATGATCCCTAACTTTAGACTCCTTAATTTCCCCCTCACAAATATGACAGATATTGTTCTTTCTAAATTATAATTTTTCTTCTTTGGTTAATTTCATCGGTTCATTTGTTTCTTTCATTAATTTAGTGAGTCTTATACAATCCTTTTCTAATCGTTTTGCAAACTCTTGTGAAGCTTTTTTCCACGATAATGTTCAAGTTTGTTATACTTTTCTCCAACAGATGATTTGATATAATAACAGAAACCACAAGGAATATGTTGTTGATATTTATTTGTATATGATTCTTTTGGATTAGGAGAAGCAGTATTTATCTTTTTAAGGATACACTCAAAATCAGCGTATATCACAAATGGGTGCATGATAGATTTATTATAATCTTCAAAAGAAATCTTTTCACCAGGTTTAGGCATTGTAATTACAGCTGATTTATGATTACTACAATATTTTGAATGTTGTTCTAATCGTTCTTTTGTATGAAATGAATTAAGACATCGCTTACAAGGATATATTTTGTTTGCTGTTCTGAATACCTGAGAAGAGATTAATCTTGATAAATTATTGATGTATGTGTAATGTGAATTCTTTCCAACACTAAAATATAAAAGATCAATGTGTGTTTCTTCATTTTTATAGTTGTTTGAAATTTTTAATATTTGAACTTTGTTTGTATCCGTTAATCCATATACATTAATAGAAAGATTATTCTTTTTCTCAAATTTAGGAATATCTGTTAGTGGCATTGGGAATTTAAAATCTTTAATGTCCAAGGTATTCTCATATTTCATATATTGTTTTACTCTTTCTGAATTACATTTTGGTGGATGTAAGTGAGCAAGAACAGACCAGAGAAAACATTTATTATCATTGTTCTTAATATTAACAACTGCCTTCTTTAGTTTTATTTCTTTTGGTAATTCAATATAAGAAGAAGCTTTAAGAGGGTTTGATTTTAGAATGTGTATATCTAAAAAGATGATTTTTTAAATATTGAATCCACTTCCTACCACTGTATTATCAACATCCTCCTCTTGTCTTGATAGTTCTTCATGAACCCCACTTTTCAAAAAATCTTGAAATGATGTTGTAAAATGAAGATCTGTTCTCATATAAGGAGTTTGTTCTTCATCTTGTCTTTTCATATTCATTTTCACTCCCATATAAAACTTTAAAGTTTTCATTTCTTTTAATGTCTTTTTAATAAATTTTTCAACATCGGGTTTCACTATTTCAATTGATTCAGCTATTGATGATGGACCGGGTTCTCCAAATTGAAAAATCCTTATTTTTATATGCCCTTTAAATGCCCCATCAGTGTTTTCAATATAATAGTCTCCCTTTACTTTAAACTCATTTTTCTTGTGTTTTTGTGATTGAAGATGTTTATTATAACTACTCTTCAAAACATCCTTTGAACAGATATCACAATGTTTTCTTTCCAACTCAAGAGGAGATATTTTATGAAACAGATTAAATGTGTGTTTGTTGGTTCGGAGGTGTTTTCTATAATGTTTATATTCGTGATTACAAACATCGCAGTATGTTGTATTCACCATATTTATATAATAAATCTTTGCTTAAACTAAAATTTTCTTGATGAAAATTTCGTTTATTTTACAGGTGAATCTGTGCTTAAAACCATTTTATCCTCCAACTTTTTCACTTAATAAATACAATGTTTCAAGACACAAAAGACAAGTTTCAATCAATCTCTTCATTTGTTAAAGATACTGAGAAATATGTCAAGGATGTAAAATTGAACAAAGATAAATTTTACAACTATTGGATAAAAACTATTATGGTAAATAATATGAGTTCTTCAATTTCCTTCAGTGGAAGGGCTTTTAGTCTACCTGGTAGAACATCAATTAAAGTGTCTCTAACAAAAGTTTCTCCTCTCCTTCTAGTAATATATTCAAAACTAGAAAAAGCAATGAAACAAGAAAAAGTA
>NW_028222576.1:7500-20000 GCF_056783735.1 Eptatretus burgeri | reverse complement strand
CCACTGAACAAGTTATACGTTGATGAGCCAGAATACAAGTTTTACCTTGGAGACTCACAAATTTTGAAAAAATCAGTAAATGAGTTCTGCCTTGATGGTTTAAATAACTACCTTGGAGACTCAGGAAAAGGGTTCTGCCAAGATGGTTCTAAATATGGGAACTACCTTGGAGACTCACAAATTTTGAAAAAATCAGTAAATGAGTTCTGCCTTGATGGTTTAAATAACTACCTTGGAGACTTGGAAAGTTGGGGTTATTTTGAAGACTTGAAATGCTACCACTCTTTGGGATTTAAACCTATCAAGAAAGTTCTTACTCCCTCTTTCTATGTCATCAAACCTGAAAGCCTTAAAAGACAGAATTGGAAGAAGAGAAAAAAAAAAAAAACGTAAAATATATATATATATATATATATATATATATATATATATATATATATATATATATATATATATATATATATATATATATATATATATATATATATATATATATATATATATATATATATATATAGGTGGAAATCTCATTTTGAAAAAGACTGTGTTGGGTGAGGATTGAGTTGGGGTTGAGATTTTGAATGTGAGGGTTGGGGTTGAGATTTTGAATGTGAGGGTTGGGACACACACACACACATACACATCAACAAACAAAAGTTAAGCCTTGACTATTCAGTTGAGGATTCTGTGTTTGGGGTTCACAGATGTAAGAACGTCCACCCCTTGACACACATTATATACTGTTATACACCTCGGACTTGGCCCTCGAGTGTCCACAACGGTGTATAGTAGGAGGGAGTGAAGCGCCAACCTATTGCTCCCATTGCACACACACACACACACACACACACAAAAGTTAAGCCTTGACTATTCAGTTGAGGATTCTGTGTTTGGGGTTCACAGATGTAAGAACGTCCACCCCTTGACACACATTATATACTGTTATACACCTCGGACTTGGCCCTCGAGTGTCCACAAAGGTGTATTATCTGCTTAGTTTTGTCTTTTGTAATTCCTGTGAATAAAATGAACCTAAAATCTCTTCCCTTCCAAATCATATATTTTATAAGTCCAAGGAACTGTATCTATTACATCAACAATTTTAAAAAGTTCTTTCGTCCATCGTTCAGTAAAACCCTTTTCAAAATGAGATTTCCACCTATATATTCTTACGATATCACCAACTTTGAACTTAGGTTTTCTGACATTAATCTCTTTTTCATATTTTAATTTTGTAAATGTTTCTGATGGCTTCATATTCGTTGACGTGTGAATCGTGTCATTATACTTATCCACAATATCCTGAATAAAAGATGACCATTGTTGTGAACCGAGTTGTGTGAATTTTTTATATAGTCTCTCTTTAAGGTACGATTAAAACGTTCAACAACAACTGCCTTCCCTTCATTAAAGGTACTGTATAATGTAATACTGTTATTTTTTAGAAAATTCATAAATGTCTTGTTATAAAACTCTCTACCCTCATCAGTCCACAATTTTTTAGGTTTTCTCTTACTTTTATTAAATATCTGTTGAAAAGCTAACATAAGAGTATTACCTGTTTTGTTTTTTAAAGGGACAACCCACGCATATCTACTCCTCAAATCAATAACGGTTAAAGCATACTTGTACCCCTTATCATTATTGAGTTCAATCAAATCAGCAGACCAGATATAATCAACTTCCTTGGAATAAACTTTCCTTCTCTGAAACTTTGTGAATATTGGTTTATGTAATTCATCAGCTAATTGCTCTTCAGTCTTAATGGCATCATTAGAGCCTATGAGTTTTTTGAATTTCCAAGTCCAAGTTTCAATTTAGCACTAATCATCTTCTTCACGATGAACCTATCAACTTTTTCTCTCAAGGTTGGATTTTGTATCAGAGACAAATTATACAACATTTCTCTATCGGCTTCATGCTTTTCTTCCAACGTTGTGGTATTCCCATAATCAATATCGTGTCTCATGCACACTTCATCAACTCTATTGATTGGTTTACTCCAGGATTTAGGATTGTCTGCCTCATCTAATCTTTTATCCAAGTTTGTGCCTGGACCACAGAAAGAATACCCTGGAAGATGTAATTCCCCTGGTATTCCAGTAGTTGTAAATTTACTTCCTGATAAAAACTTTTGTATATCTCCTCCGAGTTTGTGTTTGGAGATAAATTGATTTTTTTGAACCACACACCGAACATATACCTTTTTGTATAACCCTGTTATTTTTACTTTTAATATATGAAATATTTTTAGTATTAGTTTTCTTTTTACATTTGAGACAATAACTCATTTATTTATGAGAAAAATTCCTGCAGAGTGCAAAAACCTTTTTAGTTTCCAACATGCACATTTGAATCTTAATTTTTAAAACATAAAGAATCCTAAGAAATGCCTTCACTCTCTCCTCCATTTATTTAAGAAAAAACTTGAATTAAAATGAATAGCTTGACGATGCCAATAGTTTTGTCGAAAGTATTGCAAATAGACTTGTTAATTCTTTGTATTCCTCCTCGGTGGGTTGAGTTATTTTCTGTAATACCTCTATTCTTTTTGAATCTCACTGGTTTCCATACTATAATATTTATTTATTCTCTCTCTTTCCTCCTTCTCTTTCTTCTCCCTCTCCTCCTTCTCCTTTTCCTCCTCTTCCCTCTCTTCTTCAACTCCTTCCTCATCCCTTACTATCCTTGAATCGTTTACACCCCATAGAATATTATACATATATTCATCAGGATTTCTTGTTATTCCTGTATCCAAAATAATTTTTTACAACAGGAAACCAATAAAATTTCTTTTGAATTTCTAAAAGAGCCTTACCTTTTCTTAACCTTATAATTTTTTCATTATTTAACATTCTAATTAAATCTAAAGTTGTCGGTTTATCAACATCAGCATAATGCCAATCTTTTATTGAAAATACCTCATTCTTATGTTGTAGAACATATTTATTAAAATAACGAATACCCTTTTCTTGAAGGTATGCTTGGACACAGAAATGATAATTTTCTTGAAGCCTTCTTGCTGTCATTTATGTATTAGAAATATATGTTAGAATAATATTATGGCACGAAACACCTCCCCATCTTCCCATAGTTAAATCATTTTGTATTTCCTTACTTATTATATATAATCCTGTTTTTTCTGTTTTCATGAGATAAACAAGGGCAAAACCATTATTATATTTACCCTTATTAAATTCTTTTATTTGTTGTTTACTAATCGTGGCTCCACAAAACTCATTCTCGATACCAAGTGGATAATATTCTTCCTTACGAGACTGATTTAATTGTTCCAGGTCTTCGAGGTTAATTTTAAATGACCAATTATACCCTAAATCATTCATATCATACCCCCATTGTTCTATTCTCATACAAACGATACGCCCTTCTTTATAAAAATTTATTTTAATTCGAACTGTGAATTCTGTATGACCTGGAGATAATATCAACACTTCTGTATCTTTGGAATACACAGCCGTTTTATTTAAGTATATATATTGTGATAAATCGCTTAATCTCACCAAGTCATTCGCGTCAGTCGGGCTTGGATAATTTTTTAATTTATAAGCATTTTTCATGTTAATATTTTTGTTTATATTATATTTATGTCGTTCAGCCTGTGCCTTTGTATAATAATTTGATAAATCAATATCCAGTTCTTGAGATACACCAAAGATAGAACCATCTTTACCAACATAAGTCATTTATATTAGATTAAAAATAATATCATAAAATTTTTTATTTTTGTTGAGTTGAAATAACACATATAGACATAATTGACCACAACACTTGGAATTTAATTCTTGGACTTGAAATGTTTGATAAACACCATTCTGTAAGAATTTTATGACTTCAACAGGTGGTGGAAGACCAAAACTATCAAAATAATATTTGTCTTGACTATTAAAAATACAAACCCAATGAGAACCGTTCCCATTATTATCTTCTAAGTTCATAATAATATTCTTTGTATGTTTCGGCACATTTGTTAATTCATCTCTCATACAAATAACCACATTATGAATTTTTAATTTCTTACAATATTTGGCAAGTTGTAAATTTGATGTTGTATTCTTTCCAAATTCTTTCAACCACTCATCAATGCTCATTTATTTATTAGAAAGATATAATCCATTACCTCTTTTCGTTAATTTTACACCTGCTTGTGCTATAGAAGAAAGCATATCTCCAACTAACAATCTCGCTTTATCAGGCAGACCTTCAAGTTTTTCAGCAAAATCTACAATTACACCACTTCCACTAATTTGTTTCTCCAACTCTTTGTTATGTCTTTCCAATTCTTTTTGAGCCTGGAGTTGAGCCTTCCTTTCGTTGGCAGTTTTGACCGCTGTTGAAATACCACCCGTCAATGCTCCAACCGCACTTAAACCAGCAAATAAAGGAATTAGAAATGGGAGAAATCCTCCACTCGTCTCTCTTATTGAATATTTTTTCAACATTGGTTTTGTCATTTTAATTTTAAGTGAGCCAGTGTCATTCAAGATTTTAACCTGTTCTCTTGTGAGCAAAACATCAATTCTTACTGCTCCTTTTCTCTGAATTGTATTAACGTTAATCGTACAAGGCTTTTGATTTTGAACACAAGATGATAGTTTATGAAGATTGATTTGATTAACATATACCCCAGTTGGTACTTTGCCACTCATTTATTTAACAAAAAATTATGTGAGACTAATCATCACACCATTATCTGTATTAATCTGCAATTCTGTTTCTTCCAAAAGCAAACAATATGTATCAACTTCTTCACTCTCTCCTCTTTCAATGTATAGGGAAGTATCCACTCGATTAGACTTTATAGTTTCCTTTTGAGCGCTCAGGTCAAACGTATAGATTGTATACAAACTTTTAAATGCTGTCATATCCAAAATAGGTTCTTTATTTCCATTACTTTCACACACCTTTTGGTAAGACTTGTATGCTTCAGCAAAATCATTTTTTCCCAATTAATTTCCAATCTATCTCGTGGATAAAATGTTCCATCTAGAGAAACGCGAAGTTGTTTCACCTTAGCATTATCACTCAATGCATTATTCTTATCAGTCGCAGTATCACCATCTGGCTTTTTAAAAATCATCCACAGATATCGTGGCTTTCCTTCCAGAACACCCAAATTCCACATGTAAGTAGTTTGATTGAGTTTAACGTGTTGACATCTTCTTTTGAGGTATGATACACTGAGTGGTTTCTTTGAGTTAAGTCTTCGATTCAACATCTCTTCTGTTTTAAGATTAGGAGTATATTCACTGATATACCAACTCATCTCCTCAATTACAAATTTATTCTGTTCACCAAAAGCACTACCAACACCAAAAAGCAATCTATTTTCATTATCATTCCTTTGTAGTTGAAATCTAATTTTAAGACCATACAGAACTTTATCATAATCACAAAATCCAAATATACCTTTAAGAGGAACTGCCACAGTAAAACTATTTTCTGCTTTTGTATCATCATTATACATTCCTTTCCTTTGAATATATCCAGGGTCTGTGTTTGTTCCCGTTGACATATCAGGAATAAAACCTTCGACAGACCCCTTTCCCATTCTATCACTGAATGTATAGAGTGTAAATTTCATCATTTCAGATACAGCAGAGACATAATCAATCGCTTCAACTTCTTGTGTTCCAATATACAATCGCACACTATCAAACATTTTCCAGAAGAAATCATTTACAAGTGTAGCGTTTGTGTTATTCCCAGCCTTAGTGAATTTAAATTTACACAACAAGAAACTTTCGGAGAGATTCAAATAGGTTTGTTGATTATTTATTTCAAAACTTTTTGTACCATTTGTATTCCAGTCTGTTCCAGTTATTGCATTTACCTTGAAGTAATCTTCGGAGTTTGAGATAATAATAGTATCATCCAAATCATAGATACTATCAATTGCTTCCATACTTGTATTTATTTAGGAAAAAAGATGTTAATACTTTTGAAACCCTGATTCAAGTATATGACTTATCTTCTGTCGTTCTTGGGGGACAACTGAGTTTTACCTTTCTTAATTTCTTTTATTGCTTGTAATTTATGAGATTCCTTCTGAGCATCTTTTATACTCTTTACAGCACCTGCTACATTTCCCACAGCAGAAGCAGTTGAACCAATTAGGTCTTTATGTTTAAGAATAGTTGAACCAATACCCATGAGAGTATCAATTATCCCATCTCCTCTAAATTGATGTCCGACACCCCTTTGTCTCTTAGGTTTATAGTATCCTCTACCAAGATACATACCTTCACCCTTGTAGTACGGGGAAAGGAACATCCCATCCCCTGTAATTATTTTATATTTTCCCAACTCGTGTTTCCTCACAATAACCATCGTATTTATTTATTGGAAAACTTCACGTAGGTGAATTCTGATGGATATAACTTCTCCATTAAAAGAAATCACACGATTATCTTGGTCGGTTATCCTAAAATTTACTCTGTGTATGGTTTTTCCTGACACAGGTAGATAAACCAAATTTTTAGGTTCCATATTGAATTTATAACCAATTGGGGTTGAGTATGCGCTGAATGAAAATATTGTATTTGTTTTTTTTCCATCATTATAAGCACCATCAATCAAATCACAGTGAATTAACACCGAATTTATTCCTGAGGATATTTGAATGACATTATCACTGTAAAACGTCCCATTAGTTTCAATCTTTTTGAGGAGAAACCCAATAACTCTCTAAATGAATTATCAATTGTGAAATCAACCTTGTAGTTATTTTTAACTTTAATCGTTGATTTTGAAGTATGTTTTTGAATGTTTATAACAATATTTTTTGGTTCATCACCCTGTTCTTTCATAAGACGAGCAATTTCGGAAGATATTTGAGAAATCTCGTATGCTCCGGGTGAGACTGTTATCGCTTTTGTATCCACTTCCCGGATTATAACTAAACTTGTCATTTTTCTCGGTTATATTAAATAAGGTATTATAAGTTTCCATGGACAATAAAGATGCCTCATATTCTTTTGTTGTGTCAAGTTGTAGTGGGTATGGGAATGAAGATGTGTGGTCGCTTGTTGTGAAATTAAAACTCAGGATTGTGCTTCTCATCTTATTTAATATGAGATAAAATGTCTTTATATTGAGATTTATTAATTATTTTCATGTTCATCAACTGGTCTAAAATGGCTGATGCTTCATTAAAACAATTGTTATTTCCAGCCTTCTTACTGCCTAACAACAATAACAGTCTATTAACTAATTGCGATGGGTCATTTGGAAGAAAACTAATACCTGAACCAAGGATACTTAAAGCCTGAATAATGTGTTTCTCCTTCTCATTCTTCCTACTTTTACCAGAAAGAATAACCTTATAATTTAGAGTGTTCAGCAAATCAATATATACTCTATCATCATTATTTTCCATATCCAATGGTTTATCAATATACTTTGATTCATCCCTCACAGTTGAACCTTGTCTTCCATCTTTTGTGAGAAGAAACATTAATCTCGGAGTTAGTTTAACAGGGGTTGAGCAGAACTTAAGAACCTTAATTCATCATTAAATATCAATACCTTTTCTTGAACAAGATGAAATATTGCTGGTTGTTCTGTTGGAATGAGTCCTGCTTTGGTTTTTGAATCCGCTGAATATTCATTGTTTTGAACAGCATTCACAATATAATCAGGGGGTTGATTAATCTCTTCCAGTTGTTGAAATAAACCTTCATCATCATATTCTAATTCTCCTAAATGCTCTAATTCTTCCTCCGTCATTTGACTGAAATCTTTTAACATTTGAAGCTTTCTGGGAGTATATTCTACTGTGGGAACTGTGGAAACATCTTTCATTTTTTCTTGGGAAGTTTTTAAAAGTGGTTTAAAAAATTTCTCTTGTTTTCTTTCAAATACTTCTTCGCCCGTTAGTTTCTGTCTGCGTTTCTTCTTTATGTCTTCCTGCTGTTTTACAACTTTTGAAACCAACTCTTGATGTTCCTTAAATCTTCTTGCTCTTTCTTTTGTATCCCTTTATTTATTGTAAAATATCATTTAATGAATTGTAAAGATTAACAGGGAAATTTTCCTTTTCTTCATCATTCAAGTAGATGTGTTCAAATAAATCCTTTTCTTTAAATATTTCATCAAATTCTTTATTAACATTAATGCGAGTTGTAATTTCTTCTTCACTAATCCTTGCATCTCTGCTTTTCATACGTTTGCGTTGAGTTTCTTCATCAACATCAAAACCGAATTATAAAATCTTCACCCCGCTCAGATATTTAATAATTTGTCTTGTTCCTTCTGGATTAGTTTCTAATATCCCAACACCACCAGATTTTAGTTTCCTTAACTCACTCTTACAATGTGAATATTTTGTTGTACCAAGACAAACCTCCTCAAATATTTGTCCTTCATTCCTCAATTGCATATGTTCCTCCACTGAAATATAGTGATAATCTTCACCTTTTATTTCTCCAGGTCTTATTGCTCTAGTTGTTGTTGATACAATGCGTATCACGGGGTGTTTTTTAAGTAAATTTACAATATTCTCATTTGTACTACACAAGAACCTTGATTTATGAAAGTTTTTTCCAGAAGCAGATTTACCCACAAGATTTATAATAATAGTTGTCATTTATATATGTAATTGTTTATAAAACAAAAAATATATCCCTTAATATCTCATCTTGTTTCACAACAATATATTTATATTTTTCAGTCGTGTGCTTCATGTAATCCTCAAATTTCTTTTTACTACATAATGTAGAACAATTATCTCTCCAAAAATTATTGATATCTATTGAATTTAACTTGAATAAAATAAAAGTATTAGCATTGTTTCTGATGGAACGACGAGGAAGTTGAAAGTACGATTGACTAAGATAAATACAATTACAAGAAGAATGTCTCCCTCTTGTGTAGTAGCTGTCCATTACCGTTTGGTTTCTCTCATTAACACAATCATCAAAGATAACGAGGTTCTTTTTTGATTTATCCAAATCTTGGGGAGACGGTATATCATCCGTATTATCACTAAGAATACAAGTTATAGGATTTGATTTCTTTTTACATCTCTGTGTATCACAAAATAGTTGAATTATATCTTCAATGTTATAATCATTTAGGTTTTTTTGACGTTTAAATAAACCGATTATATCTTCTTTTTGAAGACCAGCATTAAAACCTTGTGAGAGTCGTTGATACTCTGGTTGAAAACTCGACTTTGTGAAAATTATTAAATTATCATAATCTAAAAAGTTGGGAGTGAGGAGCATTTTTAAAAGTAAGCAGGTTTTTCCACATCCACTTGAACCAACTATGAGACATCTTAATGAATTTGGGAGATTTTTATGGTTGTTAAATTTTATCTTATTTTCCCAAATAGGTAAAAAATCATTCATTTATATATTTAGAAAACAAGTTATTTAATTTATTATTGGCTTTTTTAGAAACTCTATATTTTATCCTAAGTTCAGGTTTAATTTCAAGATAATCCATTATTTTATTTATACAATATCTTGTGTTGATATTTCCCTGAAAATTACATCCATGAATAATATATAACAACAATCCTTTGAACATTTCTCTTATACGTTCAGTTTCTTCCCTTGTAAGGAAAGGTGTGTTATCACCCTCATACTTTACATTCATTTCTCTAATCAATCTTGTAAAGTAATTCATTTTTGGTGTAAATCTAAAAGAATTATTTTCCTTTTTATATTTTTTATTATCATTAATTAGAAGATAATCACAGAATATACATTGTTTATAGGCTTTTGACTCTGTGTTTAATCCCCCTCTTTCACACGCAGGACAATTCTCAAATTTGTCATATGAAGAATCAGGAAAGTCTAGCATATTTATAAAGTAAAACTTTACTTAAACTGAAATTCATCTATACTTTCAGTTGTATATTACCATCGATATCGATATACTCTTTTTCATTATCAGATTCAACGACAACATTTTTTATATTAAAGGTAATTTTAAAATTATCGTTAACTACTATTGAACGAAATGTCATTTCACCTGATATATTAACATCCTTTATTTCATCAGGATTTACATCTTTAGGGTTGTTGAAAAAAATACAAATTTCTCCTTGCATATTACAGATGGTCTTATCTTTTCTTTCTAAAGCTTCATCCATAAGGTTTTTGTTCTTTGATACTTTTTCTTGTTTCATTGCTTTTTCTAGTTTTGAATATATTACTAGAAGGAGAGGAGAAACTTTTGTTAGAGATACTTTAATTGATGTTCTACCAGGTATACTAAAAGCGCTTCCACTGAAGGAAATTGAAGAACTCATATTATTTACCATAATAGTTTTTATCCAATAGTTGTTATATTTATCTTTGTTCAATTTTACATCCTTGACATATTTCTCAGTATCTTTAACAGATGAAGAGATTGATTGAAACTTGTCTTTTGTGTCTTGAAACATTGTATTTATTAAGTGAAAAAGTTGGAGGATAAAATGTTTTTAAGCACAGATTCACCTCTAAATTAAACGAAATTTTCATCAAGAAAATTTTAGTTTAAGCAAAGTTTTATTCTATAAATATGGTGAATACAACGTACTGCGATGTTTGTAATCACGAATATAAACATTATAGAAAACACCTCCGAACCAACAAACACACATTTAATCTATTTCATCAAATATCTCCTCTTGAGTTGGAAAGAAAACATTGTGATATCTGTTCAAAGGATGCTTTGAAGAGTAGTTATAATAAACATCTTCAATCACAAAAACACAAGAAAAATGAGTTTAAAGTAAAGGGAGACTATTATATTAAAAACACTGATGGGGCATTTAAAGGGCATATAAAAATAAGGATTTTTCAATTTGGAGAACCCGGTCCATCATCAATAGCTGAATCAATTGAAATAGTGAAACCCGATGTTGAAAAATTTATTAAAAAGACATTAAAAGAAATGAAAACTTTAAAGTTTTATATGGGAGTGAAAATGAATATGAAAAGACAAGATGAAGAACATACTCCTTATATGAGAACAGGTCTTCATTTTATAACATCATTTCAAGATTTTTTGAATAGTGGGGTTTATGAAGAACTATCAAGACAAGAGGAGGATGTTGATAATACAGTGGTAGGAAGTGGATTCAATATTAAAAAATCATCTTTTTAGATATACACATTCTAAAATCAAACCCTCTTAAAGCTTCTTCTTATATTGAATTACCAAAAGAAATAAAACTAAAGAAGGCAGTTGTTAATATTAAGAACAATGATAATAAATGTTTTCTCTGGTCTGTTCTTGCTCACTTTCATCCACCAAAATGTAATTCAGAAAGAGTAAAACAATATATGAAATATGAGAATACCTTGGACATTAAAGATTTTAAATTCCCAATGCCACTAACAGATATTCCTAAATTTGAGAAAAAGAATAATCTTTCTATTAATGTATATGGATTAACGGATACAAACAAAGTTCAAATATTAAAAATTTCAAACAACTATAAAAATGAAGAAACACACATTGACCTTTTATATTTTAGTGTTGGAAAGAATTCACATTATACATACATCAATAATTTATCAAGATTAATCTCTTCTCAGGTATTCAGAACAGCAAACAAAATATATCCTTGTAAGCGATGTCTTAATTCATTTCATACAAAAGAACGATTAGAACAACATTCAAAATATTGTAGTAATCATAAATCAGCTGTAATTACAATGCCTAAACCTGGTGAAAAGATTTCTTTTGAAGATTATAATAAATCTATCATGCACCCATTTGTGATATACGCTGATTTTGAATGTATCCTTAAAAAGATAAATACTGCTTCTCCTAATCCAAAAGAACCATATACAAATAAATATCAAAAACATATTCCTTGTGGTTTCTGTTATTATATCAAATCATCTGTTGGAGAAAAGTATAACAAACTTGAACATTATCGTGGAAAAAATGCTTCACAAGAGTTTGTAAAACGATTAGAAAAGGATTGTATAAGACTCACTAAATTAATGAAAGAAACAAATGAACCGATGAAATTAACCAAAGAAGAAAAATTAGAATTTAGAATGAACAATATCTGTCATATTTGTGAGGGGAAATTAAGGAGTCTAAAGTTAGAGACCATTGTCATCTTACTGGTAAATATAGAGGTCCCGCTCATTCCTGTTGTAATCTTAATTATAAATTACCTTCTTTTATTCCAGTCTTTCTTCACAACAGCGCCAACTATGATACACATCTATTTATAAATGAACTTTCAAAAACACCAGGGAATATTTCTGCCATAACAAACACAAGTCAAAAGTATATTTCATTTTCAAAAATGATATTCACAAAACCTTTAACTCGTATTAGGTTTCTAGATTCTTACAAGTTTATGGGAACACCACTAGCCTACCTCGCATCAAATCTAAGCTCCACGGACTCTTTTCGAAATCTTAATTCATTCTTTCCAAAAGAGGAAATTCTCACTAAAGAGGAAATTCAGATTAAAGAGAGAATTCAAAGTAAAGAGGAAACTCTAATTAATGAAGAAATTC
>NW_028222575.1:32500-34000 GCF_056783735.1 Eptatretus burgeri | reverse complement strand
AAGCCCCGGGGTAGTTTAACAGATAAATGGTTAGGGTAGATTAGGAGATGAACCCCTCCGCACCATCCATCCCCTCGCTGTCGTTGTGGGCTGCTGGACCCACTTTGGTTATAGATCGCCGAACTCTGGGGAGGCCATCCTGAGGCTTCGTTGGGCCTCGGCACAGGACGTGAGCTCTCCCTTGTTCCCCTCCGGGAAGGGAACGTAGGGGCTGGGAATAGGCGAGGTGACAGAATAGGTTAGCCGAACAAGGACGATAAAGGGGGTTAGGGGACGATTTATAGTGGGGAAGTAAACATAAAAAAAAATAATAATAATAAGTTGGGGCTAAATTGGGGTTTGACAAATTAAGGGAGTGGGTATGAACAGTGACAGGCAAAGGCGATAGGTGGGAGGGAGACAGGTAGGTAGGTCCGAGCCCACCTTCCAAGTGGCCAGCACCACCGCACTCCCTCCACCAACCTCCACTGAACGGCAAAGGCTGGCCAACTTCATCGGCTGGCCGTGTTTTGCTTCAAGGCAGAGGCCGGCCAACTTCATCGGCAGCTGTTGTGTTGCTGCAAGGCCTGTGCCGGCCGGATCATCTGCAGCTGCTGTACTTCAAGGCCTGTGCCGGCCAGTTCATCTGCCGGCTGTGTTTGCCTGCAACGGCCTTCTTCTGCGGGCTGTGTTTGCCTGCTCACCTTTGCCATGCCATGCCCACTGCCCATGTTCACCAGCCCCGTTCAATTTTGCTTTGCCCCCCCTGTTCATTTCCATGTGCGCCAGGATCCGCAAGGCAACAGTTTGCAAGCTGCAAGAACTGCCCTGTTGGCAGCTACAACACGGGCCTGCAGTGGCGGCCCGTGCACCGTGTTTGCGTCCATCCATTCATCCATCCATTCATCCATCCATTCGTTGTGCTCATTGCGTGTGCCACTTGAGCTGGCACGGAGACTGCGTTGTGCAGCCTATGCACCGTGGTGGTTCACTGCGTTCAGTTCAAAAGGGAAGGCTTTGGACTGCGTGTGAGCAGCCAGCCACGTTCCCTGTCACCTGCATTGTTTGAGCCAGAGACTGCATGTGGGCAGCCTGGCTCCCTGCTAACTGCTTTCTTTTTGCAGAGTTCAATGATCCTGGGCCATGGTTTAGTGTAAAATTTGTAAGTTAAGGTTAAGATGTACTGTAAATATGAGTGCGCCCCCGGCATGTATGTCCTAGCGCCGGCAATTTTATTTAAGTCGTCCGTGTGAGTGAGTTTGTTTAGGTAGTTACGCAGCCCTCAGGTTATTTATTTTGGGGACACGAATACCATGAATGTCGCACTCAGGGATCCGTAGGTAAAATGTACTAGGGGAAAACTACACATGATGGCACACGAAAATTTGACGACTCGGGACGAGTCTGTAAAAAGGGGAGGGGGAAGTGTTGTGGTTACCAAATTCGCAAACCACCATTCAGGTCCCTTAGGTGAGGTATCTCGGTAAGTACATGTGTAGTTAGGCCCAAACCCGTTGTCTA
>NW_028222575.1:12500-27500 GCF_056783735.1 Eptatretus burgeri | reverse complement strand
GCTCTCTATTCAAATAGCCCATACAACAAGATAAAGATTTGTTAAAGGTGATTCGAAAGAAATATCTGAAACGTCTAAGCCTCGGGACACTCTTTATCAAATAACCAATGCATATTGTTTAGCTCACTCATTGAACCTATAAACATTTGTTCATTCTCAAATTCCTTCAATAGTTTAATTTTCTTTGCACAATAATCCCCATCTAAAATATTGAAAAACAAAACATTTGAATCTTTATATTTTTTAAGATACCCCTTTTTGTGCCATTACGAAATGATAAACTTCTCTTAATGATCTCATCTGGCCACCGCCTGAGTTGCAAATCATTTTTGTACATAAACCATGCCAGAAAAAAGTTTTGTTTCAAATGTTTTCAGTTCATGCCGTGAAAATGAGGAAGTGTTTTTGACACGGCCGTGCTGTGTGAATGAGGAAGTGGTTTTGGACTGTCATGCTGTGAAAAAATAGGAACTATTCTGTGAGACAAGGTCTCGTGTTTATATTTTATCTCAGAACACGAACTGAAAACATTTGAATCAAAACTTTTATGGCGTGGTTTATGTCCAAAAACGATTTGCAACTCGGGCGGTGGCCAGATGAGATCATTAAGAGAAGCTTGTCATTTCCTGTGCCCACACCCAATGATTAAGCAATTTCCTCATCGTTGCTTTATAAGCGGTTCGCCAGACAAAGTTTCTGCCAGACGGGATTTTCATTTTTACAACTGAGGCATGGACGATATTTCTTCCGATGAAGCCAACAGCCCACTACAGAGTTGGTAAGTTTGTGTATGCTTTTCTCTTTGAACGATGAAGCAAATGATTATTAATTAAATCATGATAATTCTGATATATATATATATATTTTTCCCTGACAGGGCATTGGAAGAAATTGAGTTCACATATCACGACGTGGTTCATGAAATTAATACTCTTATTGAAGAGATCAATGATTTTAGAAGAGAATTGAAAGACATTTTCAATGAGTGGCATGAAGTCTTATCACGTCCTCTCATCTCGAAGGAATTAAACCAATGGTGAGACACGTGTGTGTGCCTCTCTCTCTGTCTGTCTTTCTACCTACCTCTCTCTGCTCTTATTGAAGAGGCCAATGATTTATAATGACTGGTCTCTGATCTCGAATGAATTAAACCAATGGTGAGGCACGTGTGTGTGTGTCTATGTGTGTGTGTATGTGTGTGTGTGTGTGCGTGTGTGTGTGTGTGTGTGTTGCTTTCCCTGTCTGTCTCTTCATCTATACCCTTGACTTATTTTTTTTTTTTTTTCAGCACTATCGCACAACATCAGCTGTTGAAGCAATCTTGTACAACACATGATTTTCTGGAGGTAAATATTTCTGAATTATTATTAATATCACTCGTACAACACATGATTTTCTGGAGGTAAATATTTCTGAATTATTATTAATATCACTCTCTCTTTAGAATGTCGCCTTATGTTGGTTGCATCATTAGTTTGGACGTGGTTTTGTCAGTACACTGGAATTCATTTTATTGACCTTGAAAGGATGACAGGCTCCTGGTGTGTTAATTCAGTGGTCAACGAGGCTTATTCATATTACCATGTAATTATCTTTATAGAACCTAATTATTATCCACTTTTTGTTTCAAAACAGAATATGGTGTCTGAGTTTCGAAATCACAAGGCATCTGAAGAAGATTGCTGGGAAAGATTGTACATTCTCGCAAATGAATATTTAATATTTTCAATATTAATAAATTATATTTGTTTTGTTTACAATTACTTGATTCTGAATTACAAGAAAAGAATAAAAGAGATGTAATGGGGGGGGTTGGGGGGGGGGGGGGGGTAGGTGCGCTCCCCAATGACCCATCACCCCTCATCCCATCCCTCCCCTCCCCATGTGTGTGTGGGGAAGGGTGGGGGTGGGATGAGGGAGGTGGTGGGTCAAAGGTGGGGCGCACAGGGGGGATGAGGGGGTGGGGCTTGTGTGGGCGGGGCTTGTGTGGGCGGGGCTTCGGTGGGGGCTTGTGTGGGTGGGGTGTGTGTGGGAGGGGCTTGTGTGGGCGGGGTGTGTGTGTGGGTGGGGCTTGTGTGGGTGGGGCTTGTGTGGGCGGGGGTTTATGTGGGTGGAGCTTGTGTGGGAGGGGTTTATGTGTGTAGAGTTTTTGTGTGGAGCTTGTGTAGGCAGGGCTTATGTGGGAGGGGTTTATGTGGGCAGGGTTTATATGGGCAGGGGTTTATGTGGGTGGAACTTGTGTGGGAGGGGTGAATGTGGATGAGGCTTCTGTGGATGAGGTTTGTGTGGATAAATGGATGGGTGGAGAGATGGGGGGATGGGTGGATGAGTGGAGCTTGTGTGGATGGGTGGATAATTTTTTAATTAAATCAACATGTTGTGTGTGTGGGGAACTAATTAACTAATCACTAATTATGTGAATATGATGAATATGGGTGGAGCTTGTGTGGGGTTTGTGTGTGTGGAGCTTGTGTGGAGTTTTTGTGTGGAGGTTGTGTGGAGCTTGTGTGGGGTTTGTGTGGGGTTTGTGTGGGCGGGGCTTCGGTGGGAGGGGCGTGTGTGGGCGGAGTCAAAAAGGGGCAGAGTCAAAAATTTCAATTTATTGGAGCTTGTGGGGGGGTGTGTGGTGGGGTTTGTGTGGGGTTTGTGTGGGCGGGGCTTGTGTGGGCGGGGGCTTGTGTGGGTGGAGCCAAAAAGGGGCGGAGTCAAAAAATTTCAATTTATCTTTGTCTTTTGTAATTCCTGTGAATAAAATGAACCTAAAATCTCTTCCCCTTCCAAATCATATATCTTATAAGTCCAAGGAACCGTATCTATTACATCAACAATTTTAAAAAGCTCGTTGGTCCATCTTTTCGTATAACCTTTTTCAAAATGAGATTTCCACCTATATATTCTTACGATATCACCAACTTTGAACTTAGGTTTTCTGACATTAATCTCTTTTTCATATTTTAATTTTGTAAATGTTTCTGATGGCTTCATATTTGTTGACGTGTGAATCGTGTCATTGTACTTATCCACAATATCTTGAATAAAAGATGACCATTGTTGTGAACCGAGTTGTGTGAATTTTTATATAGTCTCTCTTTTAAGGTACGATTAAAACGTTCAACAACAACTGCCTTCCCTTCATTAAAGGTACTGTATAATGTAATACTGTTATTTTTTAGAAAATTCATAAATGTCTTGTTATAAAACTCCCTACCCTCATCAGTCCACAATTTTTAGGTTTTCTCTTACTTTTATTAAATATCTGTTGGAAGGCTAACATAAGAGTATTACCTGTTTTGTTTTTTAATGGTACAACCCACGCATATCTACTCCTCAAATCAATAACGGTTAAAGCATACTTGTACCCCTTATCATTATTGAGTTCAATCAAATCAGCAGACCAGATATAATCTACTTCCTTGGAATAAACTTTCCTTCTCTGAAACTTTGTGAATATTGGTTTATGTAATTCATCAGCTAATTGCTCTTCAGTCTTAATGGCATCATTAGAGCCTATAAGTTTTTTGAATTTCCAAGTCCAAGTTTCAATTTAGCACTGATCATCTTCTTCACAATGAACCGATCAACTTTTTCTCTCAAGGTTGGATTTTGTATCAGAGACAAATTATACAACATTTCTCTATCGGCTTCATGCTTTTCTTCCAACGTTGTGGTATTCCCATAATCAATATCGTGTCTCATGCACACTTCATCAACTCTATTGATAGGCCGACTCCAGGATTTAGGATTGTCTGCCTCATCTAATCTTTTATCCAAGTTTGTGCCTGGGCCACAGAAAGAATACCCTGGAAGATGTAATTCCCCTGGTATTCCAGTAGTTGTAAATTTACTTCCTGATAAAAACTTTTGGATATCTCCTCCTAGTTTGTGTTGGGAGATAAATTGATTTTTTTGTACCACACACCGAACATATACCTTTTTGTATAACCCTGTTATTTTTACTTTTAATATATGAAATATTTTTAGTATTAGTTTTCTTTTTACATTTGAGACAATAACTCATTTATTTATGAGAAAAATTCCTGCAGAGTGCAAAAACCTTTTTAGTTTCCAACATGCACATTTGAATCTTGATTTTTAAAACATAAAGAATCCTTAGAAATGCCTTCACTCTCTCCTCCATTTATTTAAGAAAAAAAAATGAAAAACTTGAATTAAAATCCATATCTTGTCGATGTCAATAGTCTTGTCGAAAGTATTGCAAATAGACTTACCAATTCTTTGTTTTCCTCCTCGGTGGGTTGAGTTATTTTCTGTAATACCCTTAATCTTTTTAATCTCACTGGTTTCCATATTTTGATATTTATTTTGTCTCGCTCTTTCCTCCCTCTCCTCCTTCTCTCTCTTCTCTTTTTCCTCCTTCTCTTTCTTCTCCCTCTCCTCCCTCTCCTTCTCTTTCTTCTCCCTCTCCTCCCTCTCTCTCTTCTCTCTCTCTCCTCCCTCTCTCTCTTCTCTCTTTCCTCCCTCTCCTCCTTCTCTCTCTTCTCTTTTTCCTCCTTCTCTTTCTTCTCCCTCTTCTCCTTTTCCTCCTCTTCCCTCTCTTCTTCAACTCCTTCCTCATCCTTTACTATCCTTGAATCGCTTACACCCCATAGAATATTATACATATATTCATCAGGATTTCTTGTTATTCCTGTATCCAAAATAATTTTTTACAACAGGAAACCAATAAAATTTCTTTTGAATTTCTAAAAGAGCCTTACCTTTTCTTAACTTTATAATTTTTTCATTATTTAACATTCTAATTAAATCTAAAGTTGTCGGTTTATCAACATCAGCATAATGCCAATCTTTTATTGAAAATACCTCATTCTTATGTTGTAGAACATATTTATTAAAATACCGAATACCCTTTTCTTGAAGGTATGCTTGGACACAGAAATGATAATTTTCTTGAAGCCTTCTTGCTGTCATTTATGTATTAGAAATATATGTTAGAATAATATTATGGCACGAAACACCTCCCCATCTTCCCATAGTTAAATCATTTTGTATTTCCTTACTTATTATATATAATCCTGTTTTTTCTGTTTTCATGAGATAAACAAGGGCAAAACCATTATTATATTTACCCTTATTAAATTCTTTTATTTGTTGTTTACTAATCGTAGCCCCACAACACTCATTCTCGATACCAAGTGGATAATATTCTTCCTTACGAGACTGATTTAATTGTTCCAGGTCTTCGAGGTTAATTTTAAATGACCAATTATACCCTAAATCATTCATATCATATCCCCATTGTTCTATTCTCATACAAACGATACGCCCTTCTTTATAAAAATTTATTTTAATTCGAACTGTGAATTCTGTATGACCTGGAGATAATATCAACACTTCTGTATCTTTGGAATACACAGCCGTTTTATTTAAGGATATATATTGTGATAAATCGCTTAATCTCACCAAGTCATTCGCGTCAGTCGGGCTTGGATAATTTTTAATTTATAAGCATTTTTCATGTTAATATTTTTGGTTATATTATATTTATGTCGTTCAGCCTGTGCCTTTGTGTAATAATTTGAGAAATCAATATCCAGTTCTTGAGATAAACCAAAGATAGAACCATCTTTACCAACATAAGTCATTTATATTAGATTAAAAATAATATCATAAAATTTTTTATTTTTGTTGAGTTGAAATAACACATATAGGCATAATTGGCCACAACACTTGGAATTTAATTCTTGGACTTGAAATGTTTGATAAACACCATTCTGTAAGAATTTTATGACTTCAACAGGTGGTGGAAGACCAAAACTATCAAAATAATATTTGTCTTGACTATTAAAAATACAAACCCAATGAGAACCGTTCCCATTATTATCTTCTAAGTTCATAATAATATTCTTTGTATGTTTCGGCACATTTGTTAATTCATCTCTCATACAAATAACCACATTATGAATTTTTAATTTCTTACAATATTTGACAAGTTGTAAATTTGATGTTGTATTCTTTCCAAATTTTTTCAACCACTCATCAATGCTCATTTATTTATTAGAAAGATATAATCCATTACCTCTTTTCGTTAATTTTACACCTGCTTGTGCTATAGAAGAAAGCATATCTCCAACTAACAATCTCGCTTTATCAGGCAGACCTTCAAGTTTTTCAGCAAAATCTACAATTACACCACTTCCACTAATTTGTTTCTCCAACTCTTTGTTATGTCTTTCCAATTCTTTTTGAGCCTGGAGTTGAGCCTTCCTTTCGTTGGCAGTTTTCACCGCTGTTGAAATACCACCCGTCAATGCTCCAACCGCACTTAAACCAGCAAATAAAGGAATTAGAAATGGGAGAAATCCTCCACTCGTCTCTCTTATTGAATATTTTTTCAACATTGGTTTTGTCATTTTAATTTTAAGTGAGCCAGTGTCATTCAAGATTTTAACCTGTTCTCTTGTGAGAAAAACATCAATTCTTACTGCTCCTTTTCTCTGAATTGTATTAACGTTAATCGTACAAGGCTTTTGATTTTGAACACAAGATGATAGTTTATGAAGATTGATTTGATTAACATATACCCCAGTTGGTACTTTGCCACTCATTTATTTAACAAAAAATTATGTGAGACTAATCATCACACCATTATCTGTATTAATCTGCAATTCTGTTTCTTCCAAAAGCAAACAATATGTATCAACTTCTTCACTCTCTCCTCTTTCAATGTATAGGGAAGTATCCACTCGATTAGACTTTATAGTTTCCTTTTGAGCGCTCAGGTCAAACGCATAGATTGTATACAAACTTTTAAATGCTGTCATATCCAAAATAGGTTCTTTATTTCCATTACTTTCACACACCTTTTGGTAAGACTTGTATGCTTCAGCAAAATCATTTTTTCCCAATTAATTTCCAATCTATCTCGTGGGTAAAATGTTCCATCTAGAGAAACGCGAAGTTGTTTCACCTTAGCATTATCACTCAATGCATTATTCTTATCAGTCGCAGTATCACCATCTGGCTTTTTAAAAAATGATCCACAGATATCGTGGCTTTCCTTCCAGAACACCCAAATTCCACGTGTAAGTTGTTTGATTGAGTTTAACGTGTTGACATCTTCTTTTGAGGTATGATACACTGAGTGGTTTCTTTGAGTTAAGTCTTCGATTCAACATCTCTTCTGTTTTAAGATTAGGAGTATATTCACTGATATACCAACTCATTTCCTCAATTACAAATTTATTCTGATCACCAAAAGCACTACCAACACCAAAAAGCAATCGATTTTCATTATCATTCCTTTGTAGTTGAAATCTAATTTTAAGGCCATACAGAACTTTATCATGATCACAAAATCCAAATATACCTTTAAGAGGAACTGCCACAGTAAAACTATTTTCTGCTTTTGTATCATCATTATACATTCCTTTCCTTTGAGTATACCCAGGGTCTGTGTTTGTTCCCGTTGACATATCAGGAATAAAACCTTCGACAGACCCCTTTCCCATTCTATCACTGAATGTATAGAGTGTAAATTTTATCATTTCAGATACAGCAGAGACATAATCAACCGCTTCAACTTCTTGTGTTCCAATATACAAACGCACACTATCAAACATTTTCCAGAAGAAATCATTTACAAGTGTAGCGTTTGTGTTATTCCCAGCCTTAGTGAATTTAAATTTACACAACAAGAAACTTTCGGAGAGATTCAAATAGGTTTGTTGATTATTTATTTCAAAACTTTTTGTACCATTCGTATTCCAGTCTGTTCCAGTTATTGCATTTACCTTGAAGTAATCTTCTTTTTTAGTGGAGTTTGAGATAATAATAGTATCATCCAAATCATAGATACTATCAATTGCTTCCATACTTGTATTTATTTAGGAAAAAAAGATGTTAAAACTTTTGAAACCCTGATCCAAGTATTTGAATTATTTTCTGTCGTTCTTGGGGGACAACTGAGTTTTGCCTTTCTTAATTTCTTTTATTGCTTGTAATTTATGAGATTCCTTCTGAGCATCTTTTATACTCTTTACGGCACCTGCTACATTTCCCACAGCAGAAGCAGTTGAACCAATTAGATCTTTATGTTTAAGAATAGTTGAACCAATACCCATGAGAGTATCAATTATCCCATCTCCTCTAAATTGATGTCCAACACCCCTTTGTCTCTTAGGTTTATAGTATCCTCTACCAAGATACATACCTTCACCCTTGTAGTATGGGGAAAGGAACATCCCATCCCCTGTAATTATTTTATATTTTCCCAACTCGTGTTTCCTCAAAATAACCATCGTATTTATTTATTGGAAAACTTCACGTAGGTGAATTCTGATGGATATAACTTCTCCATTAAAAGAAATCACACGATTATCTTGGTCGGTTATCCTAAAATTTACTCTGTGTATGGTTTTTCCTGACACAGGTAGATAAACCAAATTTTTGGGTTCCATATTGAATTTATAACCAATTGGGGTTGAGTATGCGCTGAATGAAAATATTGTATTTGTTTTTTTCCCATCATTATAAGCACCATCAATCAAATCACAGTGAATTAACACCGAATTTATTCCTGAGGATATTTGAATGACATTATCACTGTAAAACGTCCCATTAGTTTCAATCTTTTTTGAGGAGAAACCCAATAACTCTCTAAATGAATTATCAATTGTGAAATCAACCTTGTAGTTATTTTTAACTTTAATCGTTGATTTTGAAGTATGTTTTTGAATGTTTATAACAATATTTTTGGTTCATCACCCTGTTCTTTCATAAGACGAGCAATTTCGGAAGATATTTGAGAAATCTCATATGCTCCGGGTGAGACTGTTATCGTTTTGTATCCACTTCCTGGATTATAACTAAACTTGTCATTTTTCTCGGTTATATTAAATAAGGTATTATAAGTTTCCATGGACAATAAAGATGCCTCATATTCTTTTGTTGTGTCAAGTTGTAGTGGGTATGGGAATGAAGATGTGTGGTCGCTTGTTGTGAAATTGAAACTAAGGATTGTGCTTCTCATCTTATTTAATATGAGATAAAATGTCTTTATATTGATATTTATTAATTATTTTCATGTTCATCAACTGGTCTAAAATGGCTGATGCTTCATTAAAACAATTGTTATTTCCAGCCTTCTTACTGCCTAACAACAATAACAGTCTATTAACTAATTGCGATGGGTCATTTGGAAGAAAACTAACACCTGAACCAAGGATACTTAAAGCCTGAATAATGTGTTTCTCCTTCTCATTCTTCCTACTTTTACCAGAAAGAATAACCTTATAATTTAGAGTGTTCAGCAGATCAATATATACTCTATCATCATTATTTTCCATATCCAATGGTTTATCAATATACTTTGATTCATCCCTCACAGTTGAACCTTGTCTTCCATCTTTTGTGAGAAGAAACATTAATCTCGGAGTTAGTTTAACAGGGGATTGAGCAGAACCCAAGAACCTTAATTCATCATTAAATATCAATACCTTTTCTTGAACAAGATGAAATATTGCTGATTGTTCTGTTGGAATGAGTCCTGCTTTGGTTTTTGAATCCGCTGAATATTCATTGTTTTGAAGAGCATTCACAATATAATCAGGGGGTCGATTAATCTCTTCCAGTTGTTGAAATAAACCTTCATCATCATATTCTAATTCTCCTAAATGCTCTAATTCTTCCTCCGTCATTTGACTGAAATCTTTTAACATTTGAAGTTTTTTAGGAGTATATTCTACCGTGGGAACTGTGGAAACATCTTTCATTTTTCCTTGGGAAGTTTTTAAAAGTGGTTTAAAAATTTCTCTTGTTTTCTTTCAAATGCTTCTTCGCCCGTTAGTTTCTGTCTGCGTTTCTTCTTTATGTCTTCCTGCTGTTTTACAACTTTTGAAACCAACTCTTGATGTTCCCTAAATCTTCTTGCTCTTTCTTTCGCATCCATTTATTTATTGAAAAATATCATTTAATATCTCATCTTGTTTCACAACAATATATTTATATTTTTCAGTCGTGTGTTTCATGTAATCCCCAAATTCCTTTTTACTACATAATGTAGAACAATTGTCTCTCCAAAAATTGTTTATATCTATTGAATTTAACTTGAATAAAATAAAAGTATTAGCATTGTTTCTGATGGAACGACGAGGAAGCTGAAAGTACGATTGACTAAGATAAATACAATTACAAGAAGAATGTCTCCCTCTTGTGTAGTAGCTGTCCATTACCGTTTGGTTTCTCTCATTAACACAATCATCAAAGATAACGAGGTTCTTTTTGGATTTATCCAAATCTTGGGGAGACGGTATATCATCCGTATTATCACTCAGAATACAAGTTATCGGTTTTGATTTCTTTTTACATCTCTGTGTATCACAAAATAGTTGTATTATATCTTCAATGTTAAAATCATTTAGGCTTTTTGAAGTTTAAATAAACCGATTATATCTTCTTTTTGAAGACCAGCATTAAAACCTTGTGAGAGTAGTTGATACTCTGGTTGAAAACTCGACTTTGTGAAAATTATTAAATTATCATAATCTAAAAAGTTGGGAGTGAGGAGCATCTTTAAAAGTAAGCAGGTTTTTCCACATCCACTTGAACCAACTATGAGGCATCTTAATGAATTTGGGAGATTTTTATGGTTGTCAAATTTTATCTTATTTTCCCAAATAGGTAAAAAATCATTCATTTATATATTTGGAAAACAGGTTATTTAATTTATTCTTGGCTTTTTCGAAATTCTATATTTTATCCTAAGTTCAGGTTTAATTTCAAGATAATCCATTATTTTATTTATGCAATATCTTGTGTTGATATTTCCCTGAAAATCACATCCATGAATAAGATATAACAACAATCCTTTGAACATTTCTCTAATACGTTCAGTTTCTTCCCTTGTAAGGAAAGGTGTGTTCTCACCCTCGTTCTTTACATTCATTTCTCGAATCAATCTTGTAAAGTAATTCATTTTTGGTGTAAATCTAAAAGAATTATTTTCCTTTTTATATTTTTGATTATCATTAATTAGAAGATAATCACAGAATATACATTGTTTATAGGCTTTTGACTCTGTGTTTAATCCCGTCTTTCACACGCAGGACAATTCTCAAATTTGTCATATGGAGAATCATGGAATTCAAGAGGCTCAAAATCGAGTAAACTATTCATATTTATAAAGTAAAACTTTACTTAAACTGAAATTCATCTTCGATATCATCTTCGATACTTTCAGAATCATCTATACTTTCATAACTATCATTTGAACACAAACTCTCGGTGCCATAACTATCGTTTGAATGCAAACTCTCGGTATCATAATCACTCTCATAATCTTCAAAATCTTCAGTTGAATATTGGCTCATTTAATTAGTAGAAAAAACATTACCATCGATATCGATATACATTTTTTCATTAACAGATTCAACTGCTACATTTTTTATATTAAAGGTAATTTTAAAATGATCCTTAACTACAATTGAACGAAATGTCATTTCACCTGATATATTAACATCCTTTATTTCATCAGGATTTATATCTTTAGGGTTGTTGAAAAAAATACAAATTTCTCCTTGCATATTACAGATGGTCTTATCTTTTCTTTCTAAAGTTTCATCCATAAGGTTTTTATTTTTTGATACCTTTTCTTGTTTCATTGCTTTTTCTAGTTTTGAATATATTGCCAGAAGGAGAGGAGAAACTTTTGTTAGAGATACCTTAATTGATGTTCTTCCAGGTATACTAAAAGCCCTTCCACTGAAGTAAATTGAAGAACTCATCATATCCACCATAATTGTTTTTATCCAATAGTTGTTATATTTATCTTTGTTCAATTTTACATCCTTGACATATTTCTCAGCATCTTTAACAAATGAAGAGATTGATTGAAACTTGTCTTTTGTGTCTTGAAACATTGTATTTATTAAGTGAAAAAGTTGGAGGATAAAATGGTTTTAAGCACAGATTCACCTGTAAAATAAACGAAATTTTCATCAAGAAAATTTTAGTTTAAGCACAGATTCACCTGTAAAATAAACGAAATTTTCATCAAGAAAATTTTAGTTTAAGCACAGATTCACCTGTAAAATAAACGAAAATTTCACCAAGAAAATTTTAGTTTAAGCACAGATTCACCTGGAAAATAAACGAAATTTTCATCAAGAAAATTTTAGTTTAAGCACAGACACACCTGTAAAATAAACGAAATTTTCATCAAGGAAATTTTAGTTTAAGCAAAGTTTTATTATATAAATATGGTGAATACAACATACTGCGATGTTTGTAATCACGAATATAAACATTATAGAAAACACCTCCGAACCAACAAACACACATTTAATCTATTTCACAAAATATCCCCTCTTGAGTTGGAAAGAAAACATTGTGATACCTGCTCAAAGGATGTTTTGAAGAGTAGTTATAATAGGCATCTTCAATCACAAAAACACAAGAAAAATGAGTTTAAAGTAAAGGGAGACTATTATATTGAAAACACTGATGGGGCATTTAAAGGGCATATAAAAATAAGGATTTTTCAATTTGGAGAACCCGGTCCATCATCAATAGTTGAATCAATTGAAATAGTGAAACCTGATGTTGAAAAATTTATTAAAAAGACATTAAAAGAAATGAAAACTTTAAAGTTTTATATGGGAGTGAAAATGAATATGAAAAGACAAGATGAAGAACAAACTCCTTATATGAGGACAGATCTTCATTTTATAACATCATTTCAAGATTTTTTGAATAGTGGGGTTTATGAAGAACTATCAAGACAAGAGGAGGATGTTGATAATACAGTGGTAGGAAGTGGATTCAATATTAAAAAAATCATCTTTTTAGATATACACATTCTAAAATCAAACCCTCTTAAAGCTTCTTCTTATATTGAATTACCAAAAGAAATAAAACGAAAGAAGGCAGTTGTTAATATTAAGAATAATGATAATAAATGTTTTCTCTGGTCTGTTCTTGCTCACTTACATCCACCAAAATGTAATTCAGAAAGAGTAAAACAATATATGAAATATGAGAATACCTTGGACATTAAAGATTTTAATTTCCCAATGCCACTAACAGATATTCCTAAATTTGAGAAAAAGAATAATCTTTCTATTAATGTATATGGATTAACGGATACAAACAAAGTTCAAATATTAAAAATTTCAAACAACTATAAAAATGAAGAAACACACATTGATCTTTTATATTTTAGTGTTGGAAAGAATTCACATTACACATACATCAATAATTTATCAAGATTAATCTCTTCTCAGGTATTCAGAACAGCAAACAAAATATATCCTTGTAAGCGATGTCTTAATTCATTTCATACAAAAGAACGATTAGAACAACATTCAAAATATTGTAGTAATCATAAATCAGCTGTAATTACAATGCCTAAACCTGGTGAAAAGATTTCTTTTGAAGATTATAATAAATCTATCATGCACCCATTTGTGATATATGCTGATTTTGAATGTATCCTTAAAAAGATAAATACTGCTTCTCCTAATCCAAAAGAACCATATACAAATAAATATCAAAAACATATTCCTTGTGGTTTCTGTTATTATATCAAATCATCTGTTGGAGAAAAGTATAATAAACTTGAACAGTATAGTGGAAAAAATGCTTCACAAGAGTTTGTAAAACGATTAGAAAAGGATTGTATAAGACTAACTAAATTAATGAAAGAAACAAATGAACCGATGAAATTAACCATAGAAGAAAAATTAGAATTTAGAAAGAACAATATCTGTCATATTTGTGAGGAGGAAATTGAGGAGTCTAAAGTTAGGGATCATTGTCATCTTACTGGTAAATATAGAGGTCCCGCTCATTCCTGTTGTAATCTTAATTATAAATTACCTTCTTTTATTCCAGTCTTTCTTCACAACAGCGCCAACTATGATACACATCTATTTATAAATGAACTTTCAAAAACACCAGGGAATATTTCTGCCATAACAAACACAAGTCAAAAGTATATTTCATTTACAAAAATGATATTCACAAAACCTTTAACTCGTATTAGGTTTCTAGATTCTTACAAGTTTATGGGAACACCACTAGCCTACCTCGCATCAAATCTAAGCTCCACGGGCTCTTTTCCAAATCTTAATTCATTCTTTCCAAAAGAGGAAATTCTAACTAAAGAGGAAATTCAGATTAAAGAGAGAATTCAAAGTAAAGAGGAAATTCTAATTAATGAGGAAATGAATGAAGAAATTCTAACTGAAGATGAAATTCTAATTATACAGAAAATTCGAACAAAGAATGAAATTCTAACTAAAGAGGAAATTCTGATTATAGATGAAATTCTGATTAAAGAGGGAATTCTAACTAGAGAGGAAATTGAAACAAGGAATGAAATTCAAAGTAAAGAGAAAATTCTTACAAGTAAGGGAATTTATCCTTATGGTTATATGGATTCATTTATGAGATTTAAAGAAACACAACTTCCTTCAAAAGAAAGTTTCTATAATAACCTTTATGAAGAAGAGATAAGTGATAAGGAATATAAACACGCACAATAAATTTGGAAATTATTTAAGATAAAGAACCTTGGAGAATATCATGATTTGTATCTAAAAACAGATGTTTTATTGTTAGCTGATGTGTTTGAAGCTTTTAGATCACTCTGTCATAATAAAAATTGTTATGGATTAGATCCTGCCCACTATTTCACAGCTCCTGGTTTAGCTTGGAGTGCAATGTTGAAAATGACAAAACAAGATATAGATTTAGTCAGTGATGTAGATATGCTTTTGATGATTGAGAAGTCTAAGAGAGGTGGAATATCACAAGTATGTTCAAAAGATATGCTAAAGCAAATAATAAATATCTTCCAAATTATGAGAGTGAAAAAGATAGTAATTATTTGATGTACTTTGATGCTAATAATTTGTATGGATGGGCAATGTCTCAATCCCTGCCTTATGGTAAATTAGAGTGGGTGGAAGAAAAGGATTATGAAAAGGCTTTGATGAATATTGTTATTTCTTCTCAAGAGAAATTGAATGACAAAGAAGAAGG
>NW_028222574.1:17500-34000 GCF_056783735.1 Eptatretus burgeri | reverse complement strand
TCTCCTCAAACGTAAAATTGGATCTGGTACTACGAGTCTGACCTCTTCTGCTGGCAGTAAACGCAAGTGTGATCGCCCTGCGGCTAAGTGTACTACGAGTTCTACAACTAAAAGCGCATCTTCCTCAAACACTGTGCAGGAATCTAGAGAAAAACGTGTCAACAGGATGTTCTTGTCTCCACAAACAAAACTCTATTGTTTCTTCCTTCGATATGCTAACAAGCTTTTTGAGAAGGGGAATCTTCTGCTCCAAAGAGACGAACCCTGTATTCATCTCCTGCACGGAGAATTGAATGGTCTTCTGAAAGATATCTTCGTACGGTTTTTGAAACCATCGGTGTCATCGGTTGCTCTGGTAAATGTACCCTTCTCTGACAGAAATCATCAGAAGAATGATGAGGACCTCATGATTGGGAACTATGCCAAACTGTATACAAGGGAACAAAGGAGTCTCAAGAAATCCACCTTCACTCTGAGTGAGTCAGACATCCAAGGTTTCTTCAGTGCAGTTCGCTCATATTATGTGAAAGCCTGCAATTACATCTTCAAAACCTGGCCGCTAAATGATGAATTAGCCAAGCATGCTCAGGTGCTGGATGTTAAGCTACACCAAGAAGTGGGGTTTGACTGTGGAGTTTTTCATCAAGAAATTCCCCTGTCTGTTCAGTGGCGGTGATAGTGACATAGACAGTCTTGAGAGTGAATTCGCTCACTACCAGGCAGACGCCTCCATACCTACAATTGCTACTGAGACAGTGAGAGTGGATGAGCAGTGGCATCGGATTTCACAGCTCACAGATCCCTGCACTGGTGCCAAGAAGTATCCTAATTTGAGCAAAGTGATGAAGGGAATCTTGGTCATTCCTCATTCGAACGCATCATGTGAGCGGGCACTCAGTCTTGTACGGAAGAATCATACTGAATTTCGTCCCAATTTGAGTGTCAAAACCCTGGAAGCTATCTTAATTGAAAAACTAGCTCATAGCACCCCTTGCTACCAGAGAGAATACAGCAAAGACATAATCAGAAGGGCTAAAAGAGCCACACAGCTGTCACTCAGCAAAGCTGCCATGGAAAAAGCAAGCAGCAGTAGTACCAGCCAGTAAGGTAAGAAAAATATTGCTTCTTTTGTGCTTTTTGTTAATCTTTGATTGTCCCCTAACTTACTAATATTAACATACATGTAACATTAAAAAGTGCACAATTTTCCCCTTTTTTTGTTCAAAAAGTGGGAATTCTTAACATGTTAAATGCTCCAAAATAGGGCTCAGAGGGCACTAGAGAGCGTCTAGAACCCCAGAGCTTCCAGGGCCCTAACGCGGGCCCTGGACCCCGCCGCAAGGGTCGAGCGCTCCGCGCTCGAGATGTGCGCTTCGCGCACATTATTTGGTGTCGGTTGCAAATCCTCCCTAATTCTGATTTCCAAAAGTTGGCATCTCTGTAAATATATGTAGGGTGGATTTACTGGTTCTGGCTCACTTTTCCCCATGTAAATGATTGGGGGATTTTCAGCGATTCCCTTTTTTTTTCCCTAAAAATAAACCCCCTTTTTATCCGTTTTTCCCTGCTGTGCAGCGATTTGGCCTTTTGTGAGGCAATGTTTTATGGCCGGATGCCCTTCCTGACGCCAACCCTGGTCGCCTCTTACGACACACAGGGATATGGTACACCTATTCTAACCGGGGCATACACCGGGACCAGTACACTGGCACTCATTTCGCCGACCTCGGAAGGATGACAGGCTGAGTCAACCCCCTGGTGTTAATTCAGCAGCCAACGGGGCTTGAACTCAGGACACTGGGATCCCAAGCCGCCACCCTAACCACTAAGCCAACACCAGGCTTAGCCAACACCAGGCTTTGTATATATATATAACCAGGCTATCCCAAGGTATATTTATTTGTCTCCCCTTTTAACCTGGGGGTTGAACAGCTCACTCATTGAACCTATAAAGATTTGTTCATTCTCAAATTCCTTCAATAGTTTAATTTTCTTTGCACAATAATCCCCATCTAAAATATTGAAAAACAAAACATTTGAATCTTTATATTTTTTAAGATACCCCTTTTGTGCCATTACGAAATGATAAACTTCTCTTAATGCTCTTGTTTGACCACCTCCTGAGCCACATATCATTTTGAGATTATAGTAAATTGTTTCAAATGTTTTCAGTTCATGCCGTGAAAATGAGGAAGTGTTTTTTTGACACGGTCGTGCTGTGTGAATGAGGAAGTGGTTTTGGACTGTCATGCTGTGAAAAAATAGGAACTATTCTGTGAGACAAGGTCTCGTGTTTATATTTTATCTCAGAACACGAACTGAAAACATTTGAATCAAAACCATTTTAAGTATGTTTTGTAAATGATTCATACAATCGCTCAGTTATTTTCTAAGCTGTCATTTCCTGTGGCCGCACCCAATGCTTAGGTAATTTCCTCGTCGTTGCCTTATAAGTGATTCACCAGACAAAGTTTCTGCCAGACGGGATTTTCATTTTTACAACTGAGACATGAGCGATCTTTCTTCCGATGAAGACAACAGCTCACTACAGAGTTGGTAAGTTTGTGTATGGTTTTCTCTTTGAACGATGAAGCAAATGATTATTAATTAAATCATGATAATTCTGATATATTTTTTTCCTGACAGGTCGTTGGAAGAAATTGAGTTTACATATCACGATGAGGTGCATCAAATGAATACTCTTATTGAAGAGATCAATGATTTTAGAAGAGAATTGAAAGACATTTATAATGAGTGGTACGAAGTCTTATCACGTCCTCTGATCTCGAAGGAATTAAACCAATGGTGAGACACGTGTGTGTGTGTGTGTGTGTCTCTCTCTCTCTGTCTGTCTTTCTACCTACCTCTCTCTGCTCTTATTGAAGAGGTCAATGATTTATAACGACTGGTACGAAGTCTCTGATCTCGAATGAATTAAACCAATGGTGAGACACGTGTGTGTGTGTGTGTGTGTGTGTGTGTGTGTGTGTGTGTGTGTGTGTGTGTGTGTGTGTGTGTATATATATATATATATATATATATATATATATATATATATATATATATATATATATATATATATATATATGTGTGTCTATGTGTGTGTGTATGTGTGTGTGTATGTGTGTGTGTGTGCGTGTGTGTGTGTGTTGCTTTCCCTGTCTGTTTGTATCTCTCTCTGTCTGTCTCTTCATCTATACCCTTGACTTATTATTTTTTTTTTTTTCAGCACTATCACACAACATCAGCTGTTGAAGCAATCTTGTACAACACATGATTTTCTGGAGGTAAATGTTTCTGAATTATTATTAATATCACTCTCTCTTTAGAATGTCGTCTTATGTTGGTTGCATCATTAGTTTGGACGCGGTTTTGTCAGTACACTAGAATTCATTTTATTGACCTTGAAAGGATGACAGGCTCCTGGTGTGTTAATTCAGTGGTCAACGAGGCTTACTCATATTACCATGTAATTATCTTTATAAAACCTAATTATTATCCACTTTTTGTTTCAAAACAGAATATGGTGTCTGAGTTTCGAAATCACAAGACATCTGAAGAAGATTGCTGGGAAAGATTATACATTCTCGCAAATAAATATTTAATATTTTCAATATTAATAAATTATATTTGTTTTGTTTACAATTACTTGATTCTGAATTTCAAAAAGAGAATCAAGACATGAAGGGAGGGTAGGTGCGCCCCCCCAATGACCCATCAACCCCTCATCCCATCCCTCCCCTCCCCATGTGTGTGTGTGGGGAAGGGTGGGGGTGGGATGAGGGAGGTGGTGGGTTAAAGGTGGGGGGCGCACAGGGGGGGATGAGGGGGGTGGGGCTTGTGTGGGCGGGGCTTCGGTGGGGCTTGTGTGGGTGGGGTGTGTGTGGGAGGGCTTGTGTGGGTGGGGCTTGTGTGGGTGGGGCTTGTGTGGGTGGGGCTTGTGTGGGTGGGGCTTGTGTGGGCGGGGTTTATGTGTGTGGAGCTTGTGTAGGCAGGGCTTATGTGGGAGGGGTTTATGTGGGCAGGGTTTATGTGGGCAGGGGTTTATGTGGGTGGAGCTTATGTGGGAGGGGTGAATGTGGATGAGGCTTATGTGGATGAGGTTTGTGTGGATAAATGGATGGGTGGATGAGTGGAGCTTGTGTGGATGGGTGGATAATTTTTTAATTAAATAAACATGTTGTGTGTGGGGAACTAATTAACTAATCACTAATTATGTGAATATGATGAATATGGGTGGAGCTTGTGTGTGTGTGGAGCTTGTGTGGGGTGGAGTTTTTGTGTGGAGCTTGTGTGGGGTTTGTGTGTGGTGGGGTTTGTGTGGGAGGGGCGTGTGTGGGCGGAGTCAAAAAGGGGCGGAGTCAAAAAATTTCAATTTATTGGAGCTTGTGAGGGGTTTGTGTGGAGCTTGTGTGGGGTTTGTGTGGGCGGGGCTTGTGTGGGCGGAGTCAAAAAGGGGCGGAGTCAAAAAATTTCAATTTATCTTTGTCTTTTGTAATTCCTGTGAATAAAATGAACCTAAAATCTCTTCCCCTTCCAAATCATATATTTTATAAGTCCAAGGAACCGTATCTATTACATCAACAATTTTAAAAAGCTCGTTGGTCCATCTTTTCATATAACCTTTTTCAAAATGAGATTTCCACTTTTATATTCTTACGATATCACCAACTTTGAACTTAGGTTTTCTGACATTAATCTCTTTTTCATATTTTAATTTTGTAAATGTTTCTGATGGTTTCATATTTGTTGACGTGTGAATCGTGTCATTATACTTATCCACAATATCCTGAATAAAAGATGACCATTGTTGTGAACCGAGTTGTGTGAATTTTTTATATAGTCTCTCTTTTAAGGTACGATTAAAACGTTCAACAACAACTGCCTTCCCTTCATTAAAGGTACTGTATAATGTAATACTGTTATTTTTTAGAAAATTCATAAATGTCTTGTTATAAAACTCTCTACCCTCATCAGTCCACAATTTTTTAGGTTTTCTCTTACTTTTATTAAATATCTGTTGAAAAGCTAACATAAGAGTATTACCTGTTTTGTTTTTTAAAGGGACAACCCACGCATATCTACTCCTCAAATCAATAACGGTTAAAGCATACTTGTACCCCTTATCATTATTGAGTTCAATCAAATCAGCAGACCAGATATAATCAACTTCCTTGGAATAAACTTTCCTTCTCTGAAACTTTGTGAATATTGGTTTATGTAATTCATCAGATAATTGCTCTTCAATCTTAATGACATCATTAGAGCTTACAAGTTTTTTGAATTTCCAAGTCCAAGTTTCAATTTAGCACTGATCATCTTCTTCACAATGAACCGATCAACTTTTTCTCTCAAGGTTGGATTTTGTATCAGAGACAAATTATACAACATTTCTCTATCGGCTTCATGCTTTTCTTCCAACGTTGTGGTATTCCCATAATCAATATCGTGTCTCATGCACACTTCATCAACTCTATTGATAGGCTGACTCCAGGATTTAGGATTGTCTGCCTCATCTAATCTTTTATCCAAGTTTGTACCTGGACCACAGAAAGAATACCCTGGAAGATGTAATTCCCCTGGTATTCCAGTAGTTGTAAATTTACTTCCTGATAAAAACTTTTGTATATCTCCTCCGAGTTTGTGTTTGGAGATAAATTGATTTTTTTTTGAACCACACACCGAACATATACCTTTTTGTATAACCGTGTTATTTTTACTTTTAATATATGAAATATTTTTAGTATTAGTTTTCTTTTTACATTTGAGACAATAACTCATTTATTTATGTGAAAAATTCCTGCAGAGTGCAAAAACCTTTTTAGTTTCCAACATGCACATTTGAAACTTAATTTTTAAAACATAAAGAATCCTTAGAAATGCCTTCACTCTCTCCTCCATTTATTTAAGAAAAAAAATAAAAATGAAAAACTTGAATTAAAATGAATAGCTTGTCGATGATAGTCTTGAAGAAAATATTGCAAATAGACTTATCAATTCTTTGTTTTCCTCCTCGGTGGGTTGAGTTATTTTCTGTAATACCACCAATCTTTTTTGAATCTCACTGGTTTCCATATTTTGATATTTATTTTGCCTCGCTCTTTCCTCCCTCTCCTCCCTCTCTCTTCTCCCTTTCATCCCTCTCTCTCTTCTCTCTTTCCTCCCTCTCTCTCTTCTCTCTTTCCTCCTTCTCTTTCTTCTCCCTCTCTTCTTTCTCTCTCTTCTCCTTTTCCTCCTTCTCTTTCTTCTCCCTCTCCTCCTTCTCTTTCTTCTCCTTTTCCTCCTCTTCCCTCTCTTCTTCAACTCTTTCCTCATCCCTTATTATCCTTGAATCGCTTACACCCCATAGAATATTATACATATATTCATCAGGATTTCTTGTTATTCCTGTATCCAAAATATTTTTTTTACAACAGGAAACCAATAAAATTTCTTTTGAATTTCTAAAAGAGCCTTACCTTTTCTTAACTTCATAATTTTTTCATTATTTAACATTCTAATTAAATCTAAAGTTGTCGGTTTATCAACATCAGCATAATGCCAATCTTTTATTGAAAATACCTCATTCTTATGTTGTAGAACATATTTATTAAAATACCGAATACCCTTTTCTTGAAGGTATGCTTGGACACAGAAATGATAATTTTCTTGAAGCCTTCTTGCTGTCATTTATGTATTAGAAATATATGTTAGAATAATATTATGGCACGAAACACCTCCCCATCTTCCCATAGTAAAATCCATTTTGTATTTCCTTACTTATTATATATAATCCTGTTTTTTCTGTTTTCATGAGATAAACAAGAGCAAAAGCATTATTATATTTACCCTTCTTAAATTCTTTTATTTGTTGTTTACTAATCGTGGCACCACAAAACTCATTCTCGATACCAAGTGGATAATATTCTTCCTTACGAGACTGATTTAATTGTTCCAGGTCTTCGAGGTTAATTTTAAATGACCAATTATACTCTAAATCATTCATATCATACCCCCATTGTTCTATTCTCATACAAACGATACGCCCTTCTTTATAAAAAATTATTTTAATTCGAACTGTGAATTCTGTATGACCTGGAGATTTTATCAACACTTCTGTATCTTTGGAATACACGGCCGTTTTATTTAAGGATATATATTGTGATAAATCGCTTAATCTCACCAAGTCATTCGCGTCAGTCGGGCTTGGATAATTTTTTAATTTATAAGCATTTTTCATGTTAATATTTTTGGTTATATTATATTTATGTCGTTCAGCCTGTGCCTTTGTGTAATAATTTGATAAATCAATATCCAGTTCTTGAGATACACCAAAGATAGAACCATCTTTACCAACATAAGTCATTTATATTAGATTAAAAATAATATCATAAATTTTTTTATTTTTGTTGAGTTGAAATAACACATATAGACATAATTGACCACAACACTTGGAATTTAATTCTTAGACTTGAAATGTTTGATAAACACCATTCTGTAAGAATTTTATGACTTCAACAGGTGGTGGAAGACCAAAACTATCAAAATAATATTTGTCTTGACTATTAAAAATACAAACCCAATGAGAACAGTTCCCATTATTATCTTCTAAGTTCATAATAATATTCTTTGTATGTTTAGGCACATTTGTTAATTCATCTCTCATACAAATAACCACATTATGAATTTTTAATTTCTTACAATATTTAACAAGTTGTAAATTTGATGTTGTATTCTTTCCAAATTCTTTCAACCACTCATCAATGCTCATTTATTTATTAGAAAGATATAATCCATTACCTCTTTTAGTTAATTTTACACCTGCTTGTGCTATAGAAGAAAGCATATCTCCAACTAACAATCTCGCTTTATCAGGCAGACCTTCAAGTTTTTCAGCAAAATCTACAATTACACCACTTCCACTAATTTGTTTCTCCAACTCTTTGTTATGTCTTTCCAATTCTTTTTGAGCCTGGAGTTGAGCCTTCCTTTCGTTGGCAGTTTTCACCGCTGTTGAAATACCACCAGTCAATGCTCCAACCGCACTTAAACCAGCAAATAAAGGAATTAGAAATGGGAGAAATCCTCCACTCGTCTCTCTTATTGAATATTTTTTCAACATTGGTTTTGTCATTTTAATTTTAAGTGAGCCAGTGTCATTCAAGATTTTAACCTGTTCTCTTGTGAGCAAAACATCAATTCTTACTGCTCCTTTTCTCTGAATTGTATTAACGTTAATCGTACAAGGCTTTTGATTTTGAACACAAGATGATTGTTTATGAAGATTGATTTGATTAACATATACCCCAGTTGGTACTTTGCCACTCATTTATTTAACAAAAAATTATGTGAGACTAATCATCACACCATTATCTGTATTAATCTGCAATTCTGTTTCTTCCAAAAGCAAACAATATGTATCAACTTCTTCACTCTCTCCTCTTTCAATGTATAGGGAAGTATCCACTCGATTAGACTTTATAGTTTCCTTTTGAGCGCTCAGGTCAAACGCATAGATTGTATACAAACTTTTAAATGCTGTCATATCCAAAATAGGTTCTTTATTTCCATTACTTTCACACACCTTTTGGTAAGACTTGTATGCTTCAGCAAAATCATTTTTTCCCAATTAATTTCCAATCTATCTCGTGGATAAAATGTTCCATCTAGAGAAACGCGAAGTTGTTTCACCTTAGCATTATCACTCAATGCATTATTCTTATCAGTCGCAGTATCACCATCTGGCTTTTTAAAAATGATCCACAGATATCGTGGCTTTCCTTCCAGAACACCCAAATTCCACGTGTAAGTAGTTTGGTTGAGTTTAACGTGTTGACATCTTCTTTTGAGGTATGATACACTGAGTGGTTTCTTTGAGTTAAGTCTTCGATTCAACATCTCTTCTGTTTTAAGATTAGGAGTATATTCACTGATATACCAACTCATCTCCTCAATTACAAATTTATTCTGTTCACCAAAAGCACTACCAACACCAAAAAGCAATCTATTTTCATTATCATTCCTTTGTAGTTGAAATCTAATTTTAAGACCATACAGAACTTTATCATGATCACAAAATCCAAATATACCTTTGAGAGGAACTGCCACAGTAAAACTATTTTCTGCTTTTGCATCATCATTATACGCTCCTTTCCTTTGAATATATCCAGGGTCTGTGTTTGTTCCCGTTGACATATCAGGAATAAAACCTTCGACAGACCCCTTTCCCATTCTATCACTGAATGTATAGAGTGTAAATTTCATCATTTCAGATACAGCAGAGACATAATCAACCGCTTCAACTTCTTGTGTTCCAATATACAAACACACACTATCAAACATTTTCCAGAAGAAATCATTTACAAGTGTAGCGTTTGTGTTATTCCCAGCTTTAGTGAATTTAAATTTACACAACAAGAAACTTTCGGAGAGATTCAAATAGGTTTGTTGATTATTTATTTCAAAACTTTTTGTACCATTCGTATTCCAGTCTGTTCCAGTTATTGCATTTACCTTGAAGTAATCTTCTCTTTTAGTGGAGTTTGAGATAATAATAGTATCATCCAAATCATAGATACTATCAATTGCTTCCATACTTGTATTTATTTAGGAAAAAAGATGTTAAAACTTTTGAAACCCTGATCCAAGTATTTGAATTATTTTCTGTCGTTCTTGGGGGGACAACTGAGTTTTGCCTTTCTTAATTTCTTTTATTGCTTGTAATTTATGAGATTCCTTCTGAGCATCTTTTATACTCTTTACAGCAACTGCTACATTTCCCACAGCAGAAGCAGTTGAACCAATTAGATCTTTATGTTTAAGAATAGTTGAACCAATACCCATTAGAGTATCAATTATCCCATCTCCTCTAAATTGATGACCAATACCCCTTTGTCTCTTAGGTTTATAGTATCCTCTACCAAGATACATACCTTCACCCTTGTAGTATGGAGAAAGGAACATCCCATCCCCTGTAATTATTTTATATTTTCCCAACTCGTGTTTCCTCACAATAACCATCGTATTTATTTATTGGAAAACTTCACGTAGGTGAATTCTGATGGATATAACTTCTCCATTAAAAGAAATCAAACGATTATCTTGGTCGGTTATCCTAAAATTTACTCTGTGTATGGTTTTTCCTGACACAGGGAGATAAACCAAATTTTTAGGTTCCATATTGAATTTATAACCAATTGGGGTTGAGTATGCGCTGAATGAAAATATTGTATTTGTTTTTTTTCCATCATTATAAGCACCATCAATCAAATCACAGTGAATTAACACCGAATTTATTCCCGAGGATATTTGAATGACATTATCACTGTAAAACGTCCCATTAGTTTCAATCTTTTTTGAGGAGAAACCCAATAACTCTGTAAATGAATTATCAATTGTGAAATCAACCTTGTAGTTATTTTTAACTTTAATCGTTGATTTTGAAGTATGTTTTTGAATGTCTATAACAATATTTTTTGGTTCATCACCCTGTTCTTTCATAAGACGAGCAATTTCGGAAGATATTTAAGAAATCTCATATGCTCCGGGTGAGACTGTTATCGTTTTGTATCCACTTCCCGGATTATAACTAAACTTGTCATTTTTCTCGGTTATATTAAATAAGGTATTATAAGTTTCCATGGACAATAAAGATGCCTCATATTCTTTTGTTGTGTCAAGTTGTAGTGGGTATGGGAATGAAGATGTGTGGTCGCTTGTTGTGAAATTGAAACTAAGGATTGTGCTTCTCATCTTATTTAATATGAGATAAAATGTCTTTATATTGATATTTATTAATTATTTTCATGTTCATCAACTGGTCTAAAATGGCTGATGCTTCATTAAAACAATTGTTATTTCCAGCCTTCTTACTGCCTAACAACAATAACAGTCTATTAACTAATTGCGATGGGTCATTTGGAAGAAAACTAACACCTGAACCAAGGATACTTAAAGCCTGAATAATGTGTTTCTCCTTCTCATTCTTCCTACTTTTACCAGAAAGAATAACCTTATAATTTAGAGTGTTCAGCAGATCAATATATACTCTATCATCATTATTTTCCATATCCAATGGTTTATCAATATACTTTGATTCATCCCTCACAGTTGAACCTTGTCTTCCATCTTTTGTGAGAAGAAACATTAATCTCGGAGTTAGTTTAACAGGGGTTGAGCAGAACCCAAGAACCTTAATTCATCATTAAATATCAATACCTTTTCTTGAACAAGATGAAATATTGCTGGTTGTTCTGTTGGAATGAGTCCTGCTTTGGTTTTTGAATCCGCTGAATATTCATTGTTTTGAAGAGCATTCACAATATAATCAGGGGGTCGATTAATCTCTTCCAGTTGTTGAAATAAACCTTCATCATCATATTCTAATTCTCCTAAATGCTCTAAGTCTTCCTCCGTCATTTGATCAAAATCTTTTAACATTTGAAGTTTTTTAGGAGTATATTCTACTGTGGGAACTGTGGAAATATATTTCATTTTTTCTTGGGAAGTTTTTAAAAGTGGTTTAAAAAATTTCTCTTGTTTTCTTTCAAATGCTTCTTCGCCCGTTAGTTTCTGTCTGCGTTTCTTCTTTATGTCTTCCTGTTGTTTTACAACTTTTGAAACCAACTCTTGATGTTCCTTAAATCTTCTTGCTCTTTCTTTTGCATCCATTTATTTATTGTAAAATATAATTTAATGAATTGTAAAGATCAACAGGGAAATTTTCCTTTTCTTCATCATTCAAGTAGATGTGTTCAAATAAATCCTTTTCTTTAAATATTTCATCAAATTCTTTATTAACATTAATGCGAGTTGTAATTTCTTCTTCACTAATACTTGCATCTCTGCTTTTCATACGTTTGCGTTGAGTTTCTTCATCAACATCAAAACCGAATGATAAAATCTTCACTCCACTCAGATGTTTAATAATTTGTCTCGTTCCTTCTGGATTAGTTTCTAATATCCCAACACCACCAGATTTTAGTTTCCTTAACTCACTCTTACAATGTGAATATTTTGTTGTACCAAGAGAAACCTCCTCAAACATTTGGCCTTCATTCCTCAATCGCATATGTTCCTCCACTGAAATATAGTGATAATCTTCACCTTTTACTTCTCCAGGTCTTATTGCTCGAGTTGTTGTTGATACAATGCATATCACGGGGTGTTTTTTAAGTAAATTTACAATATTCTCATTTGTACTACACAAGAACCTTGATTTATGAAAGTTTTTTCCAGAAGCAGATTTACCCACAAGATTTATAATAATAGTTGTCATTTATATATGTAATTGTTTATAAAACAAAAAATATATCCCTTAATATCTCATCTTGTTTCACAACAATATATTTATATTTTTCAGTCGTGTGCTTCATGTAATCCTCAAATTTCTTTTTACTACATAATATAGAACAATTATCTCTCCAAAAATTATTGATATCTATTGAATTTAACTTGAATAAAATAAAAGTATTAGCATTGTTTCTGATGGAACGACGAGGAAGTTGAAAGTACGATTGACTAAGATAAATACAATTACAAGAAGAATGTCTCCCTCTTGTGTAGTAGCTGTCCATTACCGTTTGGTTTCTCTCATTAACACAATCATCAAAGATAACGAGGTTCTTTTTTGATTTATCTAAATCTTGGGGAGACGGTATATCATCCGTATTATCACTAAGAATACAAGTTATAGGATTTGATTTCTTTTTACATCTCTGTGTATCACAAAATAGTTGAATTATATCTTCAATGTTATAATCATTTAGGTTTTTTTGACGTTTAAATAAACCGATTATATCTTCTTTTTGAAGACCAGCATTAAAACCTTGTGAGAGTAGTTGATACTCTGGTTGAAAACTCGACTTTGTGAAAATTATTAAATTATCATAATCTAAAAAGTTGGGAGTGAGGAGCATCTTTAAAAGTAAGCAGGTTTTTCCACATCCACTTGAACCAACTATGAGACATCTTAATGAATTTGGTAGATTTTTATGGTTGTTAAATTTTATCTTATTTTCCCAAATAGGTAAAAAATCATTCATTTATATCTTTGAAAAACAGGTTATTTAATTTATTATTGGCTTTTTTAGAAACTCTATATTTTATCCTAAGTTCAGGTTTAATTTCAAGATAATCCATTATTTTATTTATACAATATCTTGTGTTGATATTTCCCTGAAAATTACATCCATGAATAATATACAACAACAATCCTTTGAACATTTCTCTTATACGTTCAGTTTCTTCCCTTGTAAGGAAAGGTGTGTTATCACCCTCATACTTTACATTCATTTCTCTAATCAATCTTGTAAAGTAATTCATTTTTGGTGTAAATCTAAAAGAATTATTTTCCTTTTTATATTTTTTATTATCATTAATTAGAAGATAATCACAGAATATACATTGTTTATAGGCTTTTGACTCTGTGTTTAATCCCCGTCTTTCACACGCAGGACAATTCTCAAATTTGTCATATGGAGAATCAGGAAAGTCTAGCATATTCATAAAGTAAAACTTTACTTCAACTGAAATTCATCTATACTTTCAGTTGTATATTACCATCGATATCGATATACTTTTTTTCATTATCAGATTCAACGACAACATTTTTTATATTAAAGGTAATTTTAAAATGATCGTTAATTACTATTGAACGAAATGTCATTTCACCTGATATATTAACATCCTTTATTTCATCAGGATTTACATCTTTAGGGTTGTTGAAAAAAATACAAATTTCTCCTTGCATATTACAGATGGTCTTATCTTTTCTTTCTAAAGCTTCATCCATAAGGTTTTTGTTTTTTGATACTTTTTCTTGTTTCATTGCTTTTTCTAGTTTTGAATATATTACTAGAAGGAGAGGAGAAACTTTTGTTTGGGATACTTTCATTGATGTTCTACCAGGTATACTAAAAGCCCTTCCACTGAAGGAAATTGAAGAACTCATATTATTTACCAAAATAGTTTTTATCCAATAGTTGTTATATTTATCTTTGTTCAATTTTACATCCTTGACATATTTCTCAGTATCTTTAACAAATGAAGAGATTGATTGAAACTTGTCTTTTGTGTCTTGAAACATTGTATTTATTAAGTGAAAAAGTTGAAGGATAAAATGGTTTTAAGTACAGATTCACCTGTAAAATAAACGAAATTTTCATCAAGAAAATTTTAGTTTAAGCAAAGATTTATTATATAAATATGGTGAATACAACATACTGCGATGTTTGTAATCACAAATATAAACATTATAGAAAACACCTCCGAACCAACAAACACACATTTAATCTGTTTCATCAAATATCTCCTCTTGAGTTGGAAAGAAAACATTGTGATATCTGTTCAAAGGATGTTTTGAAGAGTAGTTATAATAAACATCTTCAATCACAAAAACACAAGAAAAATGAGTTTAAAGTAAAGGGAGACTATTATATTGAAATCACTGATGGGGCATTTAAAGGGCATATAAAAATAAGGATTTTTCAATTTGGAGAACCCGGTCCATCATCAATAGCTGAATCAATTGAAATAGTGAAACCCAATGTTGAAAAATTTATTAAAAAGACATGAAAAGAAATGAAAACTTCAAAGTTTTATATGGGAGTGAAAATGAATATGAAAAGACAAGATGAAGAACATACTCCTTATATGAGAACAGATCTTCATTTTATAACATCATTTCAAGATTTTTTGAATAGTGGGGTTTGTGAAGAACTATCAAGGCAAGAGGAGGATGTTGATAATACAGTGGTAGGAAGTGGATTCAATATTAAAAAAATCATCTTTTTAGATATACACATTCTAAAATCAAACCCTCTTAAAGCTTCTTCTTATATTGAATTACCAAAAGAAATAAAACTAAAGAAGGCAGTTGTTAATATTAAGAACAATGATAATAAATGTTTTCTCTGGTCTGTTCTTGCTCACTTTCATCCACCAAAATGTAATTCAGAAAGAGTAAAACAATATATGAAATATGAGAATACCTTGGACATTAAAGATTTTAAATTCCCAATGCCACTAATAGATATTCCTAAATTTGAGAAAAAGAATAATCTTTCTATTAATGTATATGGATTAACGGATACAAACAAAGTTCAAATATTAAAAATTTCAAACAACTATAAAAATGAAGAAACACACATTGATCTTTTATATTTTTGTGTTGGAAAGAATTCACATTACACATACATCAATAATTTATCAAGATTAATCTCTTCTCAGGTATTCAGAACAGCAAACAAAATATATCCTTGTAAGCGATGTCTTAATTCATTTCATACAAAAGAACGATTAGAACAACATTCAAAATATTGTAGTAATCATAAATCAGCTGTAATTACAATGCCTAAACCTGGTGAAAAGATTTCTTTTGAAGATTATAATAAATCTATCATGCACCCATTTGTGATATACGCTGATTTTGAATGTATCCTTAAAAAGATAAATACTACTTCTCCTAATCCAAAAGAATCATATACAAATAAATATCAAAAACATATTCCTTGTGGTTTCTGTTATTATATCAAATCATCTGTTGGAGAAAAGTATAACAAACTTGAACATTATCGTGGAAAAAAAGCTTCACAAGAGTTTGTAAAACGATAAGAAAAGGATTGTATAAGACTCACTAAATTAATGAAAGAAACAAATGAACCGATGAAATTAACCAAAGAAGAAAAATTAGAATTTAGAAAGAACAATATCTGTCATATTTGTGAGGGGGAAATTAAGGAGTCTAAAGTTAGGGATCATTGTCATCTTACTGGTAAATATAGAAGTCCCGCTCATTCCTGTTGTAATCTTAATTATAAATTACCTTCTTTTATTCCAGTCTTTCTTCACAACAGCGCCAACTATGATACACATCTATTTATAAATGAACTTTCAAAAACACCAGGGAATATTTCTGCCATAACAAACACAAGTCAAAAGTATATTTCATTTACAAAAATGATATTCACAAAACCTTTAACTCGTATTAGGTTTCTAGATTCTTACAAGTTTATGGGAACACCACGAGCCTACCTCGCATCAAATCTAAGCTCCACGGACTCTTTTCCAAATCTTAATTCATTCTTTCCAAAAAAGGAAATTCTCACTAAAGAGGAAATTCAGATTAAAGAGAGAATTCAAAGTAAAGAGGAAACTCTAATTAATGAAGAAATTCTAACTGAAGATGAAATTCTAATTATAAAGAAAATTCGAACAATGAATGAAATTCTAACTAAAGAGGAAATTCTGATTAAAGATGAAATTCTGATTAAAGAAGGAATTCTTACGAGAGAGGAAATTCAAACAAGGAATGAAAAGTAAAGAGAAAATTCTTACAAGTAAGGGAATTTATCCTTATGATTATATGGATTCATTTATGAGATTTAAAGAAACACAACTTCCATCAAAAGAAAGTTTCTATAATAACCTTTATGAAGAAGAGATAAGTGATAAGGAATATAAACACGCACAAGAAATATGGAAAATATTTAAGATAAAGAACCTTGGAGAATATCATGATTT